>NW_028270181.1:46426307-46571230 GCF_037043375.1 Chiloscyllium plagiosum
AATGAGGGAGTGGGAAGGAGAATGAGGGGGAGGGAGGAGGACGGAGTATGAGGGTGAGGGAGGGCAAAGGAGAATGGGGGCGAGGGAGGAAGAATGAGGTAGAGGGAGGGGAAAGTAGAATGAGGGAGGGGAGGGGGAGGAGAATGAGGGAGAGGGTGAGGGAGGGGGAGGAGAATGAGGGAGAGGGAGAGCGAGGGGGAGGAGAATGAGGGAGAGGGAGAGGGAGGGGGAGGAGAATGAGGGAGAGGGAGAGGGAGGGGGAGGAGAATGAGGGAGAGGGAGAGGGAGGGGGAGGAGAATGAGGGAGAGGGAGAGGGAGGGGGAGGGGAATGAGGGAGAGGGAGGGGGTGGAGCATAATGGAGAGGGAGGGGGAAGGAGGGTGATGGAGAGGGACATGAAAGGAGAATGAGGGAAGGCGAATGAGGGAGTGGGGGAGAAAGAGGGAGGCGGAAGGAGAATGAGGGGGAGGGAGGGGGATGGAGAATGAAGGAGGGGGAGGAGAATGAGGGAGGGTGAGAGGGAGGGGGAGTGGAGGGAGGGGGAGAATGAAGGAGGGAGAGGGAGAGGGAGGGGGAGGAGAATGAGGGAGAGGGAGAGGGAGGGGAAAGTAGAATGAGGGAGAGGGAGGGGGAGGAGAATGAGAGAGGGGGAGGAGAATGAGGGAGAGGGAGAGGGAAGGAGAATGAGGGAGGTTGATGAAGAATGAGGGGGAGGGAGGGGGAGGAGAATGAGGGGGAGGGGAGGGGGAAGGAGAATGAGGAAGAGGGAAGGAGAATGAGGGAGTGGGAAGGAGAATGAGGGGGAGGGAGGAGGACGGAGTATGAGGGTGAGGGAGGGCAAAGGAGAATGGGGGCGAGGGAGGAAGAATGAGGTAGAGGGAGGGGAAAGTAGAATGAGGGAGGGGAGGGGGAGGAGAATGGGGAAGAGGGAGGGGGAGGAGAATGAGGGAGAGGGAGGAGAATGAGGGAGAGGGAGATGGAGGGGAGAGGAGAATGAGAGAGAGGGAGAGGGAGGGGGGAGGAGAATGAGGGAGAGGGAGAGGGAGGGGAGGAGAATGAGGAAGAGAGGGAGGGGGAGGAGAATGAGGGAGGGAGAGTGCGCGGGGAGAAGAATGAGGGAGAGGGAGGGGGAGCGGAGAGGAGAATGAGGGAGAGGGAGCGGGGAGGAGAATGAGGAGAGGGTGAAGGAGGGGGGAGGAGAATGAGGGAGAGGGAGAGGGAGGGTGAGGAGAATGAGGGAGAGGGAGAGGGGAGGGGGAGGTGAATGAGGGAGAGGGAGTGGGAGGGGGAGGAGAATGAGGGAGAGGGAGAGGGAGGGGAAAGTAGAATGAGGGAGAGGGAGGGGGAGGAGAATGAGGGAGAGGGAGAGGGAGCGGGGAGGAGAATGAGGGAGAGGGAGAGGGAGGGGGAGGAGAATGAGGGAGAGGGAGAGGGAGGAGAATGAGGGGGAGGGAGGGAGAAGGAGAATGAGGAAGAGGGAAGGAGAATGAGGGAGTGGGAAGGAGAATGAGGGGGAGGGAGGAGGACGGAGTATGAGGGTGAGGGAGGGCAAAGGAGAATGGGGGCGAGGGAGGAAGAATGAGGTAGAGGGAGGGGAAAGTAGAATGAGGGAGGGGAGGGGGAGGTGAATGAGGGAGAGGGTGAGGGAGGGGGAGGAGAATGAGGGAGAGGGAGAGCGAGGGGGAGGAGAATGAGGGAGAGGGAGAGGGAGGGGGAGGAGAATGAGGGAGAGGGAGAGGGAGGGGGAGGAGAATGAGGGAGAGGGAGAGGGAGAGGGAGGGGGAGGAGAATGAGGGAGAGGGAGAGGGAGGGGGAGGGGAATGAGAGAGAGGGAGAGGGAGGGGGTGGAGCATAATGGAGAGGGAGGGGGAAGGAGGGTGATGGAGAGGGACATGAAAGGAGAATGAGGGAAGGCGAATGAGGGAGTGGGGGAGAAAGAGGGAGGGGGAAGGAGAATGAGGGTGAGGGAAGGGGGGAGAATGAGGGAGGGGGAAGGAGAATGAGGGGGAGGGAAGGGGATGGAGAATGAAGGAGGGGAGGAGAATGAGGGAGGGTGAGAAGGAGGGGGAGGGGAGGGGGAGTGAACGGAGGGGGATAATGAAGGAGGGGGAGGGGGAAGGAGAATGAGGGAGGGGGAGGAGGAAGGAGAATGTGGGAGGGGAGGAGAATGAGGGAGAGGGAGAGGAAAGGAGAATGAGGGAGAGGGAAGTGTTAGGAGAATGAGGGAGAGGGAGGGGAGGAGAATGAGGGAGAGAGGGAGAGGGAGGGGGAGGAGAATGAGGGAGAGAGGGAGTGGGCAGGAGAATGAGGGAGAAGGAAGGGAAGGAAAATGAGTGGGAGGGAGAGGGAAGGAGAAAGAGGGAGAGGGAGAGAGAGGGGGAGGAGAATGAGAGGGAGGGAGGGGGAAGGTGAATGAGGGAGAAGAGGAGGAGAATGACCGACAGGGAGAGGGAGGGGGAGGTGAATGAGGGAGGGGTAAAGGGAGGGGGAGGTGAATGAGTGAGGGGAGAGGTAGGGGGAGGTGAATGAGGGAGGGGTAGAGGGAGGGGGAGGTGAATGAAGAGGCGGAGTGGGAGGGGGAGGTGAATGAGTGAGGGGAGGAGATTGACGGACGGGGAGAGGGAGGGGGAGAGGGAGGGGGAGGTGAATGAGGGAGGGGTAGGGGGAAGGAGAATGAGGGATAGGGAAGGAGAATGAGGGAGGGGGAGGAGGAAGGAGAATGAGGGAGGGAAGGAGAATGAGGGCTGGTAGAATGAGGGAGAGGGAGAGGGAAGGGGGAGGAGAATGAGGGAGAGAGAGGGAGTGGGCAGGAGAATGAGGGAGATGGAGAGGGAGGGGAGGAGAATGAGGGAAAGGGCGGGGGAGGAGAATGAGGGGGAGGGAGAGGGAAGTAGAATGAGGGAGGGGAGGGGGAGGGGGAGGGAAAATTAGCGAGAGGGCAGGGAGGGGGAAGGAGAATAAGAATGAGGGAGGGGGAATGAAATTGAGGGAGGGGAAGGAGAATGAGGGGGAGGGTGGGGGAAGGAGAATGAGGGAGGGGGAAGAGAATGAGGGAGGGGGAGGGGGAAGGAGAATTAGGGAGAGGCAACGGGAATGATGGAGGGGAGGAGAATGAGGGAGGGTGAGAGGGAGGGGGAGGGGGCGGGGGAGGGGCGGGAGGGGGAGTAGAATTATGGAGGGGGAGAGGGAGTTGGAGGGGAGGGGCGAGGAGAATGAAGGAGGGGAGGGGGAAGGAGAATGAGGGATAGGGAAGGAGAATGAGGGAGGGGAGGAGAATGAGGGAGAGGGAGAGGAAAGGAGAATGAGGGAGAGGGAAGGGTTAGGAGAATGAGGGAGAGGGAGAGGGAGGGGGAGGAGAATGATGGAGAAGGAGAATGAGGGAGGGGAGGATGAAGAAGAATGTGAGAGGGGGAGGGTGTAGGAGAATGAGAATGAGAATGAGGGAGGGGAAGGGAGAATGAGGGAGTGGGAGGAGAATGAGGAAGGGGGAGGGGGAGGAGAATGGGGGAGGGGAAGGGGAGGGGCGGGGAGGGGGAAGGGGAAGGGGGGGAGGGTGTAGGAGAATGAGGGAGAGGGAGTGGGAAGGAGAATGAGGGATGGAGAAGGTGAAAGAGGGAGGGGAATGCGGAATGAGAATGAGTGAGGGGGAAGGAGAATGAGGGAGAGGGAGGAGAATGTGGGAGGGGTGGGAGAATGAGGGAGAGGGAGGGGGAGGAGAATGAGGGAGAGGGAGAGGAGGAGAATGAGGGAGAGGGAGGGGGAGGAGAATGAGCGAGGGGGAGGAGGAAGGAGAACGTGGATAGTAGTAACAGGATAGGACAGAGTCAGCATGGATTTATGACGGGGAAATCATGCTTGACTCATCTTCGTGAATTTTTTGAGGATGTAACTCTGAAGTTGGACGAGGGAGATCCAGTAGATGTAGTGTACCTGGACTTTCAGAAAGCTTCTGATAAAGTCCCACACAGGAGGTTAGTGAGTAAAATTAGGGCGCATGGTATTGGGGGCAAAGTACTAGATTGGATTGAAAATTGGCTGGCGAATAGGAAACAATGAGTAGTGATAAACGGCTCCATTTCGGAATGGCAGGCAGTGACCAGTGGGGTACCGCAGGGATCAGTGCTGGGACTGCAGCTTTTTACAATATATGTGAATGATATAGAAGATGGTATCAGCAATAACATTAGCAAATTTGCTGATGATACAAAGCTGGGTGGCAGGGTGAAATGTGAGGAGGATGTTAGGAGATTACAGGGTGACATGGACAAGTTAGGTGAGTGGTCAGATGTATGGCAGATGCAGTTTAATGTGGATAAATGTGTGGTTATACATTTTGGTGGCAAGAACAGGAAGGCGGATTACTACCTAAATGGAATCAATTTAGGTAAAGGGGCAGTACAGAGAGATCTGGGTGTTCTTGTCCACCAGGCAATGAAGGTAAGCATGCAGGTACAGCAGGTAGTGAAGAAGGCTAATAGCATGCTGGCCTTCATAACAAGAGGGATTGAGTATAGAAGCAAAGAGGTGCTTCTGCAGCTGTACAGGGCCCTGGTGAGACCACACCTGGAGTACTGTGTGCAGTTCTGGTCTCCAAATTTGAGGAAAGACATTCTGGCTATTGAGGGAGTGCAGCGTAGGTTCACGAGGTCAATTCCTGGAATGGCGGGATTACCTTACACTGAAAGACTGGAGCGACTGGGCTTGTATACCCTTGAGTTTAGAAGACTGAGAGGGGATCTGATTGAGACGTATAAGATTATGAAAGGATTGGACACTCTGGCAGCAGGAAACATGTTTCTGCTGATGGGTGAGTGCCGAACCAGAGGACACAGCTTAAAAATACGGGGTAGACCATTTAGGACAGAGATGAGGAGAAACTTCTTCACCCAGAGAGTGGTGGCTGTGTGGAATGCTCTGCCCCAGAGGGCAATGGAGGCCCAGTCTCTGGATTCATTTAAGAAAGAGTTGGATAGAGCTCTCAAGGATAGTGGAATCAAGGGTTATGGAGATAAGGCAGGAACAGGATACTGATTAGGAATGATCAGCCGTGATCATATTGAATGGCGGTGCAGGCTCGAAGGGCTGAATGGCCTACTCCTGCACCTATTGTCTATTGTCTATTGTCTTATCAAAGACTTTACTGAAGTCCATGGACACCACGTCAACTGCCCGACCCTCATCTACATGCTTGGCCACCTTCTCAAAAAACTCACTGAGGTTGGTGAGACACGACCTGCCCTTGACGAAACCATGTTGACTACCTGAAATCAAATTGTTGCTTGCTGGATGATTATAAATCTTATCTCTTATAATCCTTTCCAAAGCCTTTCCTACAACCGAAGTAAGGCTCACTGGTCTATAATTACCTGGGTCATCTCTACTGCCCTTCTTGAATAAGGGCCCAACATTTACAATCCTCCAGTCCTCTGGTACTGAACCTGTAGATAATGACGACTGAAATCTCACCTTCCCCAGAATGAGCCCCAATTATCCAAGTACCTGAAACCCTCCCTCCTGCACCATCCTTGCAGCCACGTGTTCAGCTGATATCTCTCCCTATTCCTTGCCTCGATATCACGTGGCGCGGGTAACAAACCAGAGATAACAACTCTGTTTGTTCCAGCTCTCAGCGTCCACTCTAGCTCCCTGAAACCCTGCCCTACATCCCTATCCCTCTTTCTACCTGTTGTTGTTGGTACCTACATGGACAATGGCTTGAGGCTGGTCACCCTCTCCCTTCAGGACCTCAAAGATACGATCCAAGACATCACGGACCCTGGCACCTGGGGGGCAACACACCAACCTCGAGTCTCTTTCGTTTCCAACAAACCTTCTATCTCAGCCTCTAACTATTGAGTCCCCAATGACTAACACTCTCCTACTTTCCCTCCTTCTCTTCTGTGCAACAGGGACAGGCTCTGTGCCAGAGACCTGGGCCCCACTGCATACCCCTCAACAGTTTCCAAACCGGTATACATGTTTTTCAGGGGAACGACCACAGGGGATCCCTCCACTGACTGTTTTTTCCCCTTCAAACAGTCACCCAGCTCTCTCCATGCCTAAAAGTAACACTTCCCTGCAACTCTAACCTATCCCATCCTCTGCCTCCCGAATGATCCGACATTCATCCAGCTCCCGCTCCAGTTCCCTAACACGGTCTTGGAGGAGCGAGAGCTGAGTGCACTTCCTGCAGATGTACTTGGGATGGGACACTAATGGCATCCCTCACCTCAAACATCATGCAGGAGGAACATTGCTCTCCCTGCACTGCCATCCCTGCTTGTCCCCTTATCAGAAAGTCAAAAAGAAGAGACACTTAGCTGATGTGTCCCTGGTCTCTAAGGTTAGAGGAGGTGGTTGGGTGGGAGGCCCTACAATGGTAGGGTCTCAGGTTTTGAAAACACTGACTGATCTTTCTGGATGGAACAAGACCCTCCATTCCCAGAAACCTCTGCTCTCTGATTTCAAATGTGAAAGCTCAACTTAGTGACTGACCGCTCCCGACAGGCCCCTAGTGCAAGCTCCCGCCCTTCACACTGCTGCTGCAGCTGCAAAACAGAAATGGAGGGCTCCCACACTCAAGGTAAGTCTTTAAGGGTATATATGAGGGCATCAGGGTGATAGTGACGCAGTAAGTGTGAGGGCATCAGCCTGATAGTGACACAGTAAGTATGAGAGCATCAGCCTGATAGTGACACAGTAAGTGTGAGGCAGTCTGTCTGATGGTGACGCAGTAAGTGTGAGGCTGTCAGGCTGATAGTGACACAGTAAGTGTGAGGCAGTCTGTCTGATGGTGACGCAGTAAGTGTGAGGCTGTCAGGCTGATAGTGACACAGTAAGTGTGAGATGGTCAGGCTGATAGTGACACAGTAAATGTGAGAGCATCAGCCTGATAGTGACACAGTAAGTGTGAGGCAGTCTGTCTGATGGTGACGCAGTAAGAGTGAGATGGTCAGGCTGATAGTGACACAGTAAGTGTAAGAGCATCAGCCTGATAGTGACACAGTAAGTGTGAGAGCATCAGCCTGATAGTGACACAGTAAGTGTGAGGCAGTCTGTCTGATGGTGACGGAGTAAGTGTGAGATGGTCAGCCTGATAGTGACACAGTAAGTGTGAGGCTGTCAGGCTGAGAGTGATGGAATAAGTGTGAGTGCAGCGGGCTGATAGTGAGGAAGAAGGTGTGACGGGGTCAGGCTGATAGTTATGCCATAAGTGTGAGGGGGTCAGGGTGATAGTGACGCAGTAAGTGTGATGGGATCAGGGTGATAGTGACGCAGTTAGTGTGAGGGGTTAGGGAGATAGTGACGCAATAAGTGTGATGGGGTCAGGGAGATAGTGACGCCGTAAGTGTGAGGAGGTCAGGGTCATAGTGACGCAGTTAGTGTGAGGGGTTAGGGAGATAGTGACGCAATAAGTGTGATGGCGTCAGGGAGATAAAGACGCAGTAAGTGCGAGGGTGTCAGGGAGATAGTGACTCAATAAGTGTGATGGGATCAGGGTGATAGTAACGCAGTAAGTGGGAGGGGATCAGGGTGATACTGATGCAGTAAGTGTGAGGGGGTCAGTGTGATAGTGACGCAGTAAGTGTGAGGGTATTAGAGTGATAGTGACGCAGTAAGTGTGAGGGTATCAGGGTAATATTGACGCAGTAAGTGTGAGGGGATCAGTGTGATAGTGACGCAGTAAGTGTGATGGGATCAGGGTGATACTGATGCAGTAAGTGTGATGGGGTCAGGGTGATAGTGACGCAGTAAGTGTGAGGCGATCATGGTGATAGTGACGCAGTAAGTGTGAGGGGATCAGGGTGATAGTGACGCAGTAAGTGTGAGGCGATCATGGTGATAGTGACGCAGTAAGTGTGAGGGGATCAGGTTGATAGTGACGCAGAAAGTGTGATGGGATCAGGGTGATAGTAACGCAGTAAGTGGGAGGGGATCAGGGTGATACTGATGCAGTAAGTGTGAGGGGGTCAGAGTGATAGTGACGCAGTAAGTGTGAGGGTATTAGAGTGATAGTGACGCAGTAAGTGTGAGGGTATCAGGGTAATATTGATGCAGTAAGTGTGAGGGGATCAGTGTGATAGTGACGCAGTAAGTGTGATGGGATCAGGGAGTTAGTGATGCAGTAAGTGTGATGGCATCAGGGTGATAATGATGCAGTTAAGTGTGAGGGTATCAGGGTGATAGTGACACAGTAAGTGTGAGGGGATCAGGGTGATAGTGACGCAATACATTTGAGGGAGCCAGTGTGATAGTGACGCAGTAAGTGTGATGGGATCAGGGTGATACCGATGCAGTAAGTGTGAGGGGATCAGGGTGATAGTGACGCAGTAAGTGTGAGGTGATGATGTTGATAGTGCCGCAGTAAGTGTGAGGAGATCAGGGTGATAGTGACGCAGTAAGTGTGAGGGTATCAGGGTGATAGTGACACAGGAAATGTGATGGGATCAGGGTGTTAGTGACACAGTAAGTGTGAGGAGATCAGGGTGATAGTGACGCAGTAAGTGTGAGGGTATCAGGGTGATAGTGACACAGTAAGTGTGATGGAATCAGCGTAATATTGACGCAGTAAGTGTGAGGGGATCAGGGTGATAGTGACGCAGTAAGTGTGAGGCGATCATGGTGATAGTGACGCAGCAAGTGTGAGGGGATCAGGGAGATAGTGACACAGTAAGTGTGAGGGGATCAGATAGATAGTGACGCAATAGGTTTGAGGGTGTCAGTGTGATAGTGAAGCAGTAAGTGTGAGGGGTTCAGGGTGATAGTCACACAGTAAGTGTGAGTGGATCAGGGAGATAGTGGTGCAGTGAGTGTGAGGGGTCAGGGTGAAAGTGATGTGGTAAGTTTGAGGGGATCAGGGTGATAGTGACGCAGTAAGTGTGAAGGGTTCAGGGTGATAGTCACACAGTAAGTGTGAGCGGATCAAGGAGATAGTGGTGCAGTGAGTGTGAGGTGTCAGGGTGAAAGTGATGCGGTAAGTTTGAGGGGATCAGGGTGATAGTGACGCAGTAAGTGTGATGGGGTCAGGGAGATGGTGACACAGTAAGTGAGTTGGGAACAGTGTGATTGTGACGCAGTAGGTGTGAGGGTGTCAGGGAGATAGTGACACAGTAAGTGTGAGGGGATCAAGGTGATAGGGACACAGTAAGTGTGATAGTGTCAGGGAGATAGTGATGCTGTAAGTTTGATGGGGTCAGCGTGATAGTGACGCAGTAAGTGTGATGGGGTCAGGGAGATAGTGACACAGTAAATGTGAGGGGGTCAGGGTGATAGTGACACATAAGGGTGATGGGATCAGGGAGATAGTGATGCAGTAAGTCTGAAGGGATCAGGGTGATAGTGACACATTACGTGTGAGGGGGTCAGGGTGATAGTGACGCAGTAAGTGTGAGGAGTCAGGGAGTTAGTGATACAGTAAGTGTGAGGGGGTCAGGGTGATAGTGACACATAAGGGTGATGGGATCAGGGAGATAGTGATGCAGTAAGTCTGAAGGGATCAGGGTGATAGTGACACATTACGTGTGAGGGGGTCAGGGTGATAGTGACACAATAAGTGTGAGGGGTCAGGGAGATAGTGACACAGTAAGTGTGAGGGGGTCAGGGTGATAGTGACACATAAGGGTGATGAGATCAGGGAGATAGTGATGCAGTAAGTGTGAGGGTATCAGGGTGATATTGACGTGGTAAGTGTGAATGAGTTAGGGTGGTAGTGACGCATTACGTGTGAGGGGATCAGGGAGTAAGTGTGAATGAGCCAGGGTGACAGTGACGCAGCAGGTGTGAGGGTATCAGGGTGATAGTGACACAGTAAGTGTGAGGGAGTCAGGGTGATAGTGACGCAGTTAGTGTGAGGGGTTAGGGAGATAGTGACGCAATAAGTGTGATGGGGTCAGGGAGATAAAGACGCAGTAAGTGCGAGGGTGTCAGGGAGATAGTGACTCAATAAGTGTGATGGGATCAGGGTGATAGTAACGCAGTAAGTGGGAGGGGATCAGGGTGATACTGATGCAGTAAGTGTGAGGGGGTCAGTGTGATAGTGACGCAGTACGTGTGAGGGTATTAGAGTGATAGTGACGCAGTAAGTGTGAGGGTATCAGGGTAATATTGAGGCAGTAAGTGTGAGGGGATCAGTGTGATAGTGACGCAGTAAGTGTGATGGGATCAGGGTGATACTGATGCAGTAAGTGTGATGGGGTCAGTGTGATAGTGACGCAGTAAGTGTGAGGGTATTAGGGTGATAGTGACGCAGTAAGTGTGAGGGTATCAGGGTAATATTGAAGCAGTAAGTGTGAGGGGATCAGTGTGATAGTGACGCAGTAAGTGTGATGGGATCAGGGTGATAGTGACGCAGTAAGTGTGAGGTGATCATGGTGATAGTGCCGCAGAAAGTGTGAGGGGATCAGGGTGATAGTGACGCAGTAACTGTGAGGGTATCAGGGTGATAGTGACACAGTAAATGTGATGGGATCAGGGTGATAGTAACACAGTAAGTGTGAGGAGATCAGGGTGATAGTGACGCAGTAAGTTTGAGGGTATCAGGGTGATAGTGACACAGTAAGTGTGATGGAATCAGCGTAATATTGACGCAGTAAGTGTGAGGGGATCAGGGAGATAGTGACGCAGTTAGTGTGCTGGGATCAGGACGTTAGTGACGCAATAAGTTTGAGGGTGTCAGTGTGATAGTGACACAGTAAGTGTGATGGGATCAGGATAATATTGACGCAGTAAGTGTGAGGGGATCAGGGTGATAGTGACGCAGTAAGTGTGAGGCGATCATGGTGATAGTGACGCAGCAAGTGTGAGGGGATCAGGGAGATAGTGACACAGTAAGTATGAGGGGATCAGATAGATAGTGACGAAATAAGTTTGAGGGTGTCAGTGTGATAGTGACGCAGTAAGTGTGAGGGGTTCAGGGTGATAGTCACACAGTAAGTGTGAGTGGATCAGGGAGATAGTGGTGCAGTGAGTGTGAGGGGTCAGGGTGAAAGTGATGCGGTAAGTTTGAGGGGATCAGGGTGATAGTGACGCAGTAAGTGTGAAGGTTCAGGGTGATAGTCACACAGTAAGTGTGAGCGGATCAAGGAGATAGTGGTGCAGTGAGTGTGAGGGGTCAGGGTGAAAGTGATGCGGTAAGTTTGAGGGGATCAGGGTGATAGTGACGCAGTAAGTGTGATGGGGTCAGGGAGATGGTGACACAGTAAGTGAGTTGGGAACAGTGTGATAGTGATGCAGTAAGTGTGAGGGTGTCAGGGAGATAGTGACACAGTAAGTGTGAGGGGATCAGGATGATAGGGACACAGTAAGTGTGATAGCGTCAGGGAGATAGTGATGCTGTAAGTGTGATGGGGTCAGCGTGATAGTGATGCAGTAAGTGTGATGGGATCAGGGAGATAGTGACACAGTAAATGTGAGGGGGTCAGGGTGATAGTGACACATAAGGGTGATGGGATCAGGGAGATAGTGATGCAGTAAGTCTGAAGGGATCAGGGTGATAGTGACACATTACGTGTGAGGGGGTCAGGGTGATAGTGACGCAGTAAGTGTGAGGAGTCAGGGAGTTAGTGATACAGTAAGTGTGAGGGGGTCAGGGTGATAGTGACACATAAGGGTGATGGGATCAGGGAGATAGTGATGCAGTAGGTGTGAGGGTATCAGGGTGATATTGACGTGGTAAATGTGAATGAGTTAGGGTGGTAGTGACGCATTACGTGTGAGGTGATCAGGGAGATAGTGACGGAGTAAGTGTGAATGAGCCAGGGTGACAGTGATGCAGCAGGTGTGAAGGTATCAGGGTGATAGTGACACAATAAGTGTGAGGAGGTCAGGGTGATACTGACGCAGTAAGTGTGAGGTGATCAGAGAGATAGTGACGCAGTAAGTGCGAGGGTGTCAGGGAGATAGTGACTCAATAAGTGTGACGGGGTCAGGGTGATAGTGGCGCAGTGAGTGTGAGGGGTCAGGGAGATAGTGATGCAGTAAGTGTGATGGGATCAGGGTAATAGTGTCACAGGAAGGGTGATGGGGTCTGGGATATACTGACACAGTAAGTGTGAGGGGATCAGGCTGATAGTGACACGGTAAGTGTGAGAGAGTCAGGGTGATAGTGACGCAGGAAGTGTTAGGGGTCAGGGAGATAGTGACGCAGTAAGTGTGAAGGTATCAGGGTGACAGTGACACAGGGTGATGGGATCAGGGTGATAGTGACACAGTAAGTGTGATGGGATCAGGGAGATAGTGACACAGTAAGTGTGAGGGGATCAGGGAGATAGTGACACAGCACGTGTGATGGGATCAGGGAGATAGTGATGCAGTAAGTGTGAGGGGATCAGGTTGATAGTGACGCAGCAAGTGTGAGGAGATCAGGGTGATAGTGACACAGTAAGTGTGAGGGGATCAGGGAGATAGTGACACAGTAAGTGTGATGGGATCAGGGAAATAGTGACACAGTAATTTTGATGGGATCAGGGTAATAATGACGCAGTACATTTGAGGGTGTCAATGTGAGAGTGACGCAGTAAGTGTCAGGGGTACAGGGTGATAGTGACACAGTTAGTGTGATGGGATCAGAGTGATAGTGACACCGTAAGTGTGAGGGTATCACTGTGATAGTGACGCAGTAAGTGTGAGGGAGTCAGGGTGATAGTGACGCAGTAAGTGTGAGGGTATCAGCGTGATAGTGACACAGTAAGTGTGATGGGGTCAGGAAGATAGTGACGCAGTAAGTGTGAGGGGATCAGGGAGATAGTGACACAGTACGTGTGAGCGGATCAAGGAGATAGTGGTGCAGTGAGTGTGAGGGGTCAGGGTGAAAGTGATGCGGTAAGTTTGAGGGGATCAGGGTAATAGTGACGCAGTAAGTGTGATGGGGTCAGGGAGATGGTGACACAGTAAGTGAGTTGGGAACAGTGTGATAGTGATGCAGTAAGTGTGAGGGTGTCAGGGAGATAGTGACACAGTAAGTGTGAGGGGATCAGGATGATAGGGACACAGTAAGTGTGATAGCATCAGGGAGATAGTGATGCTGTAAGTGTGATGGGGTCAGCGTGATAGTGACGCAGTAAGTGTGATGGGATCAGGGAGATAGTGACACAGTAAATGTGAGGGGGTCAGGGTGATAGTGACACATAAGGGTGATGGGATCAGGGAGATAGTGATGCAGTAAGTCTGAAGGGATCAGGGTGATAGTGACACATTACGTGTGAGGGGGTCAGGGTGATAGTGACACAGTAAGTGTGAGGGGGTCAGGATGATAGGGACACAGTAAGTGTGATAGCGTCAGGGAGATAGTGATGCTGTAAGTGTGATGGGGTCAGCGTGATAGTGACGCAGTAAGTGTGATGGGATCAGGGAGATAGTGACACAGTAAATGTGAGGGGGTCAGGGTGATAGTGACACATAAGGGTGATGGGATCAGGGAGATAGTGATGCAGTAAGTCTGAAGGGATCAGGGTGATAGTGACACATTACGTGTGAGGGGGTCAGGGTGATAGTGACGCAGTAAGTGTGAGGAGTCAGGGAGTTAGTGATACAGTAAGTGTGAGGGGGTCAGGGTGATAGTGACACATAAGGGTGATGGGATCAGGGAGATAGTGATGCAGTAAGTGTGAGGGTATCAGGGTGATATTGACATGGTAATTGTGAATGAGTTAGGGTGGTAGTGACGCATTACGTGTGAGGTGATCAGGGAGATAGTGACGGAGTAAGTGTGAATGAGCCAGGGTGACAGTGATGCAGCAGGTGTGAAGGTATCAGGGTGATAGTGACACAGTAAGTGTGAGGAGGTCAGGGTGATACTGACGCAGTAAGTGTGAGGGGATCAGAGAGATAGTGACGCAGTAAGTGCGAGGGTGTCAGGGAGATAGTGACTCAATAAGTGTGATGGGGTCAGGGAGATAGAGACGCAGTAAGTGTGAGGGGATCAGGGAGATAGTGTCACAGTAAGTGTGAGGGTATCAGGCTCATAGTGATGCATTGAGTGTGAGGGGTCAGGGTGATAGTGACGCAGTAAGTGTGATGAGATCAGGGTGATAGTGACGCAGTAAGTGTGAGGAGTCAGGGAGATAGTGACGCAGAAAGTGTGAAGGTATCAGGGTAATAGTGACACAGTAAGGGTGATGGGATCAGGGAGATAGTGACACAGTAAGTGTGAGGGTATCAGGGTGATATTGACGTGGTAAGTGTGAATGAGTTAGGGTGATAGTGACGCATTACGTGTGAGGCGATCAGGGAGATAGTGACGCAGGATGTGTGAGGGGATCAGGATGATAGTGACGCAATAAGTTTGAGGGTGTCAGTGTGATAGTGACGCAGTAAGTGTGAGTGGATCAGGGTGATAGTGACGCAGTAAGTGTGAGAGGATCAGAATGATAGTGTCGCAGTAAGTATGAGGGCATCTGGGTGATAGTGACACAGTAAGTGTGAGGGTATCACTGTGATAATGACACTGTAACGGTGAGGGGTCAGGGAGATAGCGACGCAGTAAGTGTGAGGGTATCAGGTTGATAGTGACGCAGTAAGTGTGATGGGATCAGGTTGATAGTGACACAGTAAGTGTGAGGGGATCAGGGTGATAGTGATGCAGTAAGTGTGAGGGGATCAGGGTGATAGTGATGCAGTAAGTGTGAGGGCATCTGGGTGATAGTGACGCAGTAAGTGTGAGGGTATCACTGTGATAGTGACACAGTAAGTGTGAGGGGATCAGGGAGATAGTGACGCAGTAAGTGTGAGGGTATCAGGGTGATAGTGACACAGTAAATGTGATGGGTTCAGGGAGATAGTGACACAGTACGTGTGAGGGGATCAGGGAGATAGTGACACAGCACGTGTGATGGGATCAGGGTGATAGTGATGCAGTAAGTGTGAGGGGAACAGGTTGATATTGACGCAGCAAGTGTGAGGAGATCAGGGTGATAGTGACACAGTAAGTGTGAGGGTATCAGGGTGATAGTGACGCAGTAAGTGTGAGGGTATCAGGGTGATATTGACGCAGTAAGTGTGAGGGGATCAGGGAGATAGTGACGCAGTAAGTGTGAGGGTATCACTGTGATAGTGACACAGTAAGTGTGAGGGGATCAGGGAGATAGTGACGCAGTAAGTGTGAGGGTATCAGGGTGATAGTGACACAGTAAGTGTGATGGGATCAGGGAGATAGTGACACAGTAAGTGTGAGGGGATCAGGGAGATAGTGACACAGCACGTGTGATGGGATCAGGGTGATAGTGATGCAGTAAGTATGAGGGGATCAGGTTGATAGTGACGCAGCAAGTGTGAGGAGATCAGGGTGATAGTAACACAGTAAGTGTGAGGGTATCAGGGTGATAGTGACGCAGTAAGTGTGAGGGTATCAGGGTGATATTGACGCAGTAAGTGTGAGGTGATCAGGGAGATAGTGACGCAGTAAGTGTGATGGGATCAGGATGTTAGTGACGCAATACGTTTGAGGGTGTCAGTGTGATAGTGATGCAGTAAGTGTGAGGGGATCAGGGTGATAGTGATGCAGTAAGTGTGAGGGTATCAGTGTGATATTGACGCAGTAAGTGTGAGGGGATCTGGGTGATAGTGACGCAATACGTTTGAAGGTGTCAGTGTGATAGTGACGCAGTAAGTGTGAGGGGTTCAGTGTGATAGTGGTGCAGTGAGTGTGAGGGGTCAGTGTGATAGTGACGCGGCACGTTTCAGGGGATCAGGGTGATAGTGACTCAATACATGTGATGGGGTCAGGGAGATAGTGACGCAGTAAGTGAGTTGGGAACAGGGTGATAGTGACACAGTAAGTGTGAGGGTGTAAGGGTAATAGTGACACAGTAAGTGTGAGCGGATCAGGCTGATAGTGACGCAGTAAGTGTGAGGGTATCAGGGTGATAGTGACGCAGTATGTGTGAGGGTGTCAGGGAGATAGTGACGCAGTAAGTGAGTTGGGAACAGGGTGATAGTGACGCTATATGGGTGAGGGGTCAGGGAGATAGTGACGTAGTAAGTGGAATGGGGTCAGGGTGATAGTGACGCGGTGAGTGTGAGGGGTCAGGGAGATAGTTATGGAGTAAGTGTGAGGGGGCAGGGTGATAGTGAAGCAGTAAGTGTGAGGGGGTCAGAATGATAGTGACGGAGTAAGTGTGAGGGGGTCAGGGAGATAGTGACGCAGTAAGTGTGACGGGGTCAGGGTGATAGTGGCGCAGTGAGTGTGAGGGATCAGGGAGATAGTGATGCAGTAAGTGTGATGGGATCAGGGTAATAGTGACACAGGAAGGGTGATGGGGTCTGGGATATACTGACGCAGTAAGTGTGAGGGGATCAGGCTGATAGTGACACGGTAAGTGTGAGAGAGTCAGGGTGATAGTGACGCAGGAAGTGTGAGGGGTCAGGGAGATAGTGACGCAGTAAGTGTGAAGGTATCAGGGTGACAGTGACACAGGGTGATGGGATCAGGGTGATAGTGACACAGTAAGTGTGATGGGATCAGGGAGATAGTGACACAGTAAGTGTGAGGGGATCAGGGAGATAGTGACACAGCACGTGTGATGGGATCAGGGTGATAGTGATGCAGTAAGTGTGAGGGGATCAGGTTGATAGTGACGCAGCAAGTGTGAGGAGATCAGGGTGATAGTGACACAGTAAGTGTGAGGGGATCAGGGAGATAGTGACGCAGTAAGTGTGATGGGATCAGGATGTTAGTGATGCAATAAGTTTGAGGGTGTCAGTGTGACAGTGACACAGTAAGTGTGATTGGATCAGGGAAATAGTGACACAGTAATTTTGATGGGATCAGGGTAATAATGACACAGTACATTTGAGGGTGTCAATGTGAGAGTGACGCAGTAAGTGTCAGGGGTACAGGGTGATAGTGACACAGTTAGTGTGATGGGATCAGAGTGATAGTGACACCGTAAGTGTGAGGGTATCATTGTGATAGTGACGCAGTAAGTGTGAGGGAGTCAGGGTGATAGTGACGCAGTAAGTGTGAGGGTATCAGCGTGATAGTGACACAGTAAGTGTGATGGGGTCAGGAAGATAGTGACGCAGTAAGTGTGAGGGGATCAGGGAGATAGTGACACAGTACGTGTGATGGGAATAGGGTGATAGGGATGCAGTAAGTGTGAGGGGATCAGGTTGATAGTGACGCAGCAAGTGTGAGGGTATCAGGGTGATAGTGACACAGTAAGTGTGATGGGATCAGGGTGATAGTGACGCAGTAAGTGTGAGGGTATCAGGGTGATAGTGACACAGTAAGTGTGAGGGGATCAGGATGTTAGTGACGCAATAAGTTTGAGGGTGTCAGTGTGATAGTGATGCAGTAAGTGTGATGGGATCAGGGTGATAAGGACACAGTAAGTGTGTGGGGATCAGGGTGATAATGATGCAGTAAGTGTGAGGTGATCATGGTGATAGTGATGCTGTAAATGTGATGGGATCAGGGTGATAGTGATGCAATAAGTTTGAAGGTGTCAGTGTGACAGTGACGCAGTAAGTGTGAGGGGTTCAGGGTGATAGTGACACTGTAAGTGTGAGAGGATCAGGGAGATAGTGGTGCAGTAAGTGTGAGGGTGTCAGGGAGATAGTGACGCAGTAAGTGTGAGGGGATCAGGCTGATAGTGACACAGTAAGTGTGAGGGTATCAGTGTGATAGTGACGCAGTATGTGTGTGGGTGTCAGGGAGATAGTGACGCAGTAAGTGTGAGGGTGTCAGGGAGATAGTGACGCAATAAGTGTGAGGGGATCAGGGTGATAGTGACGCAGTAAGTGTGAAGGTATCAGGGTGATAGTGACGCAGTATGTGTGAGGGTGTCAGGGAGATAGTGACGCAGTAAGTGTGAGGGGTCAGGTAGATAGTGACGCAGTATGTGTGAGGGGTCAGGGTGATAGTGACGCAGTAAGTGTGACGGGGTCAGGGAGATAGTGATGCAGAAGGAGTGATTGGCTCAGGGTGATAGTGACGAATTAAGTGTGAGTGGGTCAGCGAGATAGTGACGCAGTAAGTGTGAAGGTATCAGGATGATAGTGACACAGTAAGTGTGATGAGATCAGGGTGATAGTGACGCAGTAAGTGTGAGGAGATCAGGGTGATAGTGACGCAGTAAGTGTGAGGGTATCAGGGTGATATTGACACAGTAAGTGTGATGGAATCAGCGTAATATTGACGCAGTAAGTGTGAGGGGATCAGGGAGATAGTGACGCAGTTATGTGCTGGGATCAGGACGTTAGTGACGCAATAAGTTTGAGGGTGTCAGTGTGATAGTGACACAGTAAGTGTGATGGGATCAGGATAATATTGACGCAGTAAGTGTGAGGGGATCAGATAGATAGTGACGCAGTAAGTGTGAGGCGATCATGGTGATAGTGACGCAGCAAGTGTGAGGGGATCAGGGAGATAGTGACACAGTAGGTGTGAGGGGATCAGATAGATAGTGACGCAATAAGTTTGAGGGTGTCAGTGTGATAGTGAAGCAGTAAGTGTGAGGGGTTCAGGGTGATAGTCACACAGTAAGTGTGAGTGGATCAGGGAGATAGTGGTGCAGTGTGTGTGAGGGATCAGGGTGATAGTGACGCAGTAAGTGTGAAGGGTTCAGGGTGATAGTCACACAGTAAGTGTGAGCGGATCAAGGAGATAGTGGTGCAGTGAGTGTGAGGGGTCAGGGTGAAAGTGATGCGGTAAGTTTGAGGGCATCAGGGTGATAGTGACGCAGTAAGTGTGATGGGGTCAGGGAGATGGTGACACAGTAAGTGAGTTGGGAACAGTGTGATAGTGACGCAGTAAGTGTGAGGGTGTCAGGGAGATAGTGACACAGTAAGTGTGAGGGGATTAAGGTGATAGGGACACAGTAAGTGTGATTGCGTCAGGGAGATAGTGATGCTGTAAGTTTGATGGGGTCAGCGTGATAGTGACGCAGTAAGTGTGATGGGGTCAGGGAGATAGTGACACAGTAAATGTGAGGGGGTCAGGGTGATAGTGACACATAAGGGTGATGGGATCAGGGAGATAGTGATGCAGTAAGTCTGAAGGGATCAGGGTGATAGTGACACATTACGTGTGAGGGGGTCAGGGTGATAGTGACACAATAAGTGTGAGGGGTCAGGGAGATAGTGACACATAAGGGTGATGAGATCAGGGAGATAGTGATGCAGTAAGTGTGAGGGTATCAGGGTGATATTGACGGGGTAAGTGTGAATGAGTTAGGGTGGTAGTGACGCATTACGTGTGAGGGGATCAGGGAGTAAGTGTGAATGAGTCAGGGTGACAGTGACGCAGCAGGTGTGAGGGTATCAGGGTGATAGTGACAAAGTAAGTGTGAGGGGGTCAGGGTGATAGTGACGCAGTTAGTGTGAGGGGTTAGGGAGATAGTGACGCAATAAGTGTGATGGGGTCAGGGAGATAGTGACGCCGTAAGTGTGAGGGGGTCAGGGTCATAGTGATGCAGTTAGTGTGAGGGGTTAGGGAGATAGTGACACAATAAGTGTGATGGCGTCAGGGAGATAAAGACGCAGTAAGTGCGAGGGTGTCAGGGAGATAGTGACTCAATAAGTGTGATGGGATCAGGGTGATAGTAACGCAGTAAGTGGGAGGGGATCAGGGTGATACTGATGCAGTAAGTGTGAGGGGGTCAGTGTGATAGTGATGCAGTAAGTGTGAGGGTATTAGAGTGATAGTGACGCAGTAAGTGTGAGGGTATCAGGGTAATATTGACGCAGTAAGTGTGAGGGGATCAGTGTGATAGTGACGCAGTAAGTGTGATGGGATCAGGGTGATACTGATGCAGTAAGTGTGATGGGGTCAGTGTGATAGTGACGCAGTAAGTGTGAGGGAATTAGGGTGATAGTGACGCAGTAAGTGTGAGGGTATCAGGGTAATATTGACGCAGTAAGTGTGAGGGGATCAGTGTGATAGTGACGCAGTAAGTGTGATGGGATCAGGGTGATAGTGACGCAGTAAGTGTGAGGTGATCATGGTGATAGTGCCGCAGTAAGTGTGAGGGGATCAGGGTGATAGTGACGCAGTAAGTGTGAGGGTATCAGGGTGATAGTGACACAGTAAATGTGATGGGATCAGGGTGATAGTAACACAGTAAGTGTGAGGAGATCAGGGTGATAGTGACGCAGTAAGTTTGAGGGTATCAGGGTGATAGTGACACAGTAAGTGTGATGGAATCAGCGTAATATTGACGCAGTAAGTGTGAGGGTATCAGGGAGATAGTGACGCAGTTAGTGTGCTGGGATCAGGACGTTAGTGACGCAATAAGTTTGAGGGTGTCAGTGTGATAGTGACACAGTAAGTGTGATGGGATCAGGATAATATTGACGCAGTAAGTGTGAGGGGATCAGGGTGATAGTGACGCAGTAAGTGTGAGGGGATCAGATAGATAGTGACGCAATAAGTTTGAGGGTGTCAGTGTGATAGTGACGCAGTAAGTGTGAGGGGTTCAGGGTGATAGTCACACAGTAAGTTTGAGTGGATCAGGGAGATAGTGGTGCAGTGAGTGTGAGGGGTCAGGGTGAAAGTGATGCGGTAAGTTTGAGGGGATCAGGGTGATAGTGACGCAGTAAGTGTGAAGGGTTCAGGGTGATAGTCACACAGTAAGTGTGAGCGCATCAAGGAGATAGTGGTGCAGTGAGTGTGAGGGGTCAGGGTGAAAGTGATGCGGTAAGTTTGAGGCGATCATGGTGATAGTGACGCAGCAAGTGTGAGGGGATCAGGGAGATAGTGACACAGTAAGTGTGAGGGGATCAGATAGATAGTGACGCAATAAGTTTGAGGGTGTCAGTGTGATAGTGACGCAGTAAGTGTGAGGGGTTCAGGGTGATAGTCACACAGTAAGTTTGAGTGGATCAGGGAGATAGTGGTGCAGTGAGTGTGAGGGGTCAGGGTGAAAGTGATGCGGTAAGTTTGAGGGGATCAGGGTGATAGTGACGCAGTAAGTGTGAAGGGTTCAGGGTGATAGTCACACAGTAAGTGTGAGCGTATCAAGGAGATAGTGGTGCAGTGAGTGTGAGGGGTCAGGGTGAAAGTGATGCGGTAAGTTTGAGGGGATCAGGGTGATAGTGACGCAGTAAGTGTGATGGGGTCAGGGAGATGGTGACACAGTAAGTGAGTTGGGAACAGTGTGATAGTGATGCAGTAAGTGTGAGGGTGTCAGGGAGATAGTGACACAGTAAGTGTGAGGGGATCAGGATGATAGGGACACAGTAAGTGTGATAGCATCAGGGAGATAGTGATGCTGTAAGTGTGATGGGGTCAGCGTGATAGTGACGCAGTAAGTGTGATGGGATCAGGGAGATAGTGACACAGTAAATGTGAGGGGGTCAGGGTGATAGTGACACATAAGGGTGATGGGATCAGGGAGATAGTGATGCAGTAAGTCTGAAGGGATCAGGGTGATAGTGACACATTACGTGTGAGGGGGTCAGGGTGATAGTGACGCAGTAAGTGTGAGGAGTCAGGGAGTTAGTGATACAGTAAGTGTGAGGGGGTCAGGGTGATAGTGACACATAAGGGTGATGGGATCAGGGAGATAGTGATGCAGTAAGTGTGAGGGTATCAGGGTGATATTGACGTGGTAAATGTGAATGAGTTAGGGTGGTAGTGACGCATTACGTGTGAGGTGATCAGGGAGATAGTGACGGAGTAAGTGTGAATGAGCCAGGGTGACAGTGATGCAGCAGGTGTGAAGGTATCAGGGTGATAGTGACACAGTAAGTGTGAGGAGGTCAGGGTGATACTGACGCAGTAAGTGTGAGGGGATCAGGGAGATAGTGACGCAGTCAGTGCGAGGGTGTCAGGGAGATAGTGACTCAATAAGTGTGATGGGGTCAGGGAGATAGAGACGCAGTAAGTGTGAGGGGATCAGGGAGATAGTGTCACAGTAAGTGTGAGGGTATCAGGCTGATAGTGATGCATTGAGTGTGAGGGGTCAGGGTGATAGTGACGCAGTAAGTGTGATGAGATCAGGGTGATAGTGACGCAGTAAGTGTGAGGAGTCAGGGAGATAGTGACGCAGAAAGTGTGAAGGTATCAGGGTAATAGTGACACAGTAAGGGTGATGGGATCAAGGAGATAGTGACGCAGTAAGTGTGAGGGTATCAGGGTGATATTGACGTGGTAAGTGTGAATGAGTTAGGGTGATAGTGACGCATTACGTGTGAGGCGATCAGGGAGATAGTGACGCAGGATGTGTGAGGGGATCAGGATGATAGTGACACAGTAAGTGTGAGGGTATCACTGTGATAATGACACTGTAACGGTGAGGGGTCAGGGAGATAGTGACGCAGTAAGTGTGAGGGTATCAGGTTGATAGTGACGCAATAAGTGTGATGGGATCAGGTTGATAGTGACACAGTAAGTGTGAGGGGATCAGGGTGATAGTGATGCAGTAAGTGTGAGGGGATCAGGGTGATAGTGATGCAGTAAGTGTGAGGGCATCTGGGTGATAGTGACGCAGTAAGTGTGAGGGTATCACTGTGATAGTGACACAGTAAGTGTGAGGGGATCAGGGAGATAGTGACGCAGTAAGTGTGAGGGTATCAGGGTGAGAGTGACACAGTAAGTGTGAGGGTTTCAGGGTGATATTGACGCGGTAAGTGTGAGGGTATCAGGGTGATATTGACGCAGTAAGTGTGAGGGGATCAGGGAGATAGTGACGCAGTAAGTGTGAGGGTATCACTGTGATAGTGACACAGTAAGTGTGAGGGGATCAGGGAGATAGTGACGCAGTAAGTGTGAGGGTATCAGGGTGATAGTGACACAGTAAGTGTGATGGGATCAGGGAGATAGTGACACAGTAAGTGTGAGGGGATCAGGGAGATAGTGACACAGCACGTGTGATGGGATCAGGGTGATAGTGATGCAGTAAGTGTGAGGGGATCAGGTTGATAGTGACGCAGCAAGTGTGAGGAGATCAGGGTGATAGTGACACAGTAAGTGTGAGGGTATCAGGGTAATAGTGACGCAGTAAGTGTGAGGTTATCAGGGTGATATTGACGCAGTAAGTGTGAGGGGATCAGGGAGATAGTGACGCAGTAAGTGTGATGGGATCAGGATGTTAGTGACGCAATAAGTTTGAGGGTGTCAGTGTGATAGTGACGCAGTAAGTGTGATGGGATCAGGATGTTAGTGACGCAATAAGTTTGAGGGTGTCAGTGTGACAGTGACACAGTAAGTGTGATGGGATCAGGGAAATAGTGACACAGTAATTTTGATGGGATCAGGGTAATAATGACGCAGTACATTTGAGGGTGTCAATGTGAGAGTGACGCAGTAAGTGTCAGGGGTACAGGGTGATAGTGACACAGTTAGTGTGATGGGATCAGAGTGATAGTGACACCGTAAGTGTGAGGGTATCACTGTGATAGTGACGCAGTAAGTGTGAGGGAGTCAGGGTGATAGTGACGCAGTAAGTGTGAGGGTATCAGCGTGATAGTGACACAGTACGTGTGATGGGAATAGGGTGATAGGGATGCAGTAAGTGTGAGGGGATCAGGTTGATAGTGACGCAGCAAGTGTGAGGGTATCAGGGTGATAGTGACACAGTAAGTGTGATGGGATCAGGGTGATAGTGACGCAGTAAGTGTGAGGGTATCAGGGTGATAGTGACACAGTAAGTGTGAGGGGATCAGGATGTTAGTGACGCAATAAGTTTGAGGGTGTCAGTGTGATAGTGATGCAGTAAGTGTGATGGGATCAGGGTGATAAGGACACAGTAAGTGTCCTTATGGGCGGCACGGTGGCACAGTGGTTAGCACTGCTGCCTCGCAGCGCCAGAGACCCGGGTTCAATTCCCGACTCAGGCGACTGACTGTGTGGAGTTTGCATGTTCTCCCCGTGTCTGCGTGGGTTTCCTTCGGGTGCTCCGGTTTCCTCCCACAGTCGAAAGATGTGCAGGTAAGGTGAATTGGCCACACTAAATTGCCAGTAGTGTTAGGTAAGGGGTAATTGTAGGGGTATGGGTGGGTTTCGCTTCGGCGGGTCGGTGTGGACTTGTTGGGCCGAAGGGCCTGTTTCCACACTGTAATCTAATCTAATCTAATCTAATCTAAAAGTGTGTGGGGATCAGGGTGATAATGATGCAGTAAGTGTGAGGTGATCATGGTGATAGTGATGCTGTAAATGTGATGGGATCAGGGTGATAGTGATGCAATAAGTTTGAAGGTGTCAGTGTGACAGTGACGCAGTAAGTGTGAGGGGTTCAGGGTGATAGTGACACTGTAAGTGTGAGAGGATCAGGGAGATAGTGGTGCAGTGAGTGTGAGGGGTCAGGGTGATAGTGACGCAGCAAGTTTGAAGGGATCAGGGTGATAGTGACTCAGTAAGTGAGTTGGGAACAGGGTGATAGTGACGCAGTAAGTGTGAGGGGATCAGGCTGATAGTGACACAGTAAGTGTGAGGGTATCAGGGTGATAGTGACGCAGTATGTGTGTGGGTGTCAGGGAGATAGAGACGCAGTAAGTGTGAGGGTGTCAGGGAGATAGTGACGCAATACGTGTGAGGGGAACAGGGTGATAGTGACGCAGTAAGTGTGAAGGTATCAGGGTGATAGTGACGCATTATGTGTGAGGGTGTCAGGGAGATAGTGACGCAGTAAGTGTGAGGGGTCAGGTAGATAGTGACGCAGTATGTGTGAGGGGTCAGGGTGATAGTGACGCAGTAAGTGTGACGGGGTCAGGGAGATAGTGATGCAGAAGGAGTGATTGGCTCAGGGTGATAGTGATGAATTAAGTGTGAGTGGGTCAGCGAGATAGTGACGCAGTAAGTGTGAAGGTATCAGGATGATAGTGACACAGTAAGTGTGATGAGATCAGGGTGATAGTGACGCAGTAAGTGTGAGGAGATCAGGGTGATAGTGACGCAGTAAGTGTGAGGGTATCAGGGTGATAGTGACACAGTAAGTGTGATGGAATCAGCGTAATATTGACGCAGTAAGTGTGAGGGGATCAGGGAGATAGTGACGCAGTTAGTGTGCTGGGATCAGGACGTTAGTGACGCAATAAGTTTGAGGGTGTCAGTGTGATAGTGACACAGTAAGTGTGATGGGATCAGGATAATATTGACGCAGTAAGTGTGAGGGGATCAGGGTGATAGAGACGGAGTAAGTGTGAGGGGGTCAGGGAGATAGTGACGCAGTAAGTGTGACGGGGTCAGGGTGATAGTGGCGCAGTGAGTGTGAGGGGTCAGGGAGATAGTGATGCAGTAAGTGTGATGGGTTCAGGGTAATAGTGACACAGGAAGGGTGATGGGGTCTGGGATATACTGACGCAGTAAGTGTGAGGGATTCAGGCTGATAGTGACACGGTAAGTGTGAGAGAGTCAGGGACATAGTGACACAGTAAGTGTGAGGGGATCAGGGAGTTAGTGACACAGCACGTGTGATGTGATCAGGGTGATAGTGATGCAGTAAGTGTGAGGGGATCAGGTTGATAGTGACGCAGCAAGTGTGAGGAGATCAGGGTGATAGTGACACAGTAAGTGTGAGGGTATCAGGGTGATAGTGACGCAGTAAGTGTGAGGGTATCAGGGTGATATTGACGCAGTAAGTGTGAGGGGATCAGGGAAATAGTGACGCAGTAAGTGTGATGGGATCAGGATGTTAGTGACGCAATAAGTTTGAGGGTGTCAGTGTGACAGTGACACAGTAAGTGTGATGGGATCAGGGAAATAGTGACACAGTAATTTTGATGGGATCAGGGTAATAATGACGCAGTACATTTGAGGGTGTCAATGTGAGAGTGACGCAGTAAGTGTCAGGGGTACAGGGTGATAGTGACACAGTAAGTGTGATGGGATCAGAGTGATAGTGACACCGTAAGTGTGAGGGTATCACTGTGATAGTGACGCAGTAAGTGTGAGGGAGTCAGGGTGATAGTGACGCAGAAAGTGTGAGGGTATCAGCGTGATAGTGACGCAGTAAGTGTGATGGGAATAGGGTGATAGGGATGCAGTAGGTGTGAGGGGATCAGGTTGATAGTGACGCAGCAAGTGAGTTGGGAACAGGGTGATAGTGACGCTATATGGGTGAGGGGTCAGGGAGATAGTGACGTAGTAAGTGGAATGGGGTCAGGGTGATAGTGACGCGGTGAGTGTGAGGGGTCAGGGAGATAGTTATGCAGTAAGTGTGAGGGGGCAGGGTGATAGTGAAGCAGTAAGTGTGAGGGGGTCAGACTGATAGTGACGGAGTAAGTGTGAGGGGGTCAGGGAGATAGTGACGCAGTAAGTGTGACGGGGTCAGGGTGATAGTGGCGCAGTGAGTGTGAGGGGTCAGGGAGATAGTGATGCAGTAAGTGTGATGGGATCAGGGTAATAGTGACACAGGAAGGGTGATGGGGTCTGGGATATACTGACGCAGTAAGTGTGAGGGGATCAGGCTGATAGTGACACGGTAAGTGTGAGAGAGTCAGGGTGATAGTGACGCAGGAAGTGTGAGGGGTCAGGGAGATAGTGACGCAGTAAGTGTGAAGGTATCAGGGTGACAGTGACACAGGGTGATGGGATCAGGGTGATAGTGACACAGTAAGTGTGATGGGATCAGGGAGATAGTGACACAGTAAGTGTGAGGGGATCAGGGAGATAGTGACACAGCACGTGTGATGGGATCAGGGTGATAGTGATGCAGTAAGTGTGATGGGATCAGGGAGATAGTGACACAGTAAGTGTGAGGGGATCAGGGAGATAGTGACACAGCACGTGTGATGGGATCAGGGTGATAGTGATGCAGTAAGTGTGAGGGGATCAGGTTGATAGTGACGCAGCAAGTGTGAGGAGATCAGGGTGATAGTGTCACAGTGAGTGTGAGGGTATCAGGGTGATAGTGACGCAGTAAGTGTGAGGGTATCAGGGTGATATTGACGCAGTAAGTGTGAGGGGATCAGGGAGATAGTGACACAGTAAGTGTGATGGGATCAGGATGTTAGTGATGCAATAAGTTTGAGGGTGTCAGTCTGACAGTGACACAGTAAGTGTGATGGGATCAGGGAAATAGTGACACAGTAATTTTGATGGGATCAGGGGAAGAATGACGCAGTACATTTGAGGGTGACAATGTGAGAGTGACGCAGTAAGTGTCAGGGGTACAGGGTGATAGTGACACAGTTAGTGTGATGGGATCAGAGTGATAGTGACACCGTAAGTGTGAGGGTATCATTGTGATAGTGACGCAGTAAGTGTGAGGGAGTCAGGGTGATAGTGACGCAGTAAGTGTGAGGGTATCAGCGTGATAGTGACACAGTAAGTGTGATGGGGCCAGGAAGATAGTGACGCAGTAAGTGTGAGGGGATCAGGGAGATAGTGACACAGTACGTGTGATGGGAATAGGGTGATAGGGATGCAGTAAGTGTGAGGGGATCATGTTGATAGTGACGCAGCAAGTGTGAGGGTATCAGGGTGATAGTGACACAGTAAGTGTGATGGGATCAGGGTGATAGTGACGCAGTACGTGTGAGGGTATCAGGGTGATAGTGACACAGTAAGTGTGAGGGGATCAGGATGTTAGTGACGCAATAAGTTTGAGGGTGTCAGTGTGATAGTGATGCAGTAAGTGTGATGGGATCAGGGTGATAAGGACACAGTAAGTGTGTGGGGATCAGGGTGATAATGATGCAGTAAGTGTGAGGTGATCATGGTGATAGTGATGCTGTAAATGTGATGGGATCAGGGTGATAGTGATGCAATAAGTTTGAAGGTGTCAGTGTGACAGTGACGCAGTAAGTGTGAGGGGTTCAGGGTGATAGTGACACTGTAAGTGTGAGAGGATCAGGGAGATAGTGGTGCAGTGAGTGTGAGGGGTCAGGGTGATAGTGAGGCAGCAAGTTTGAAGGGATCAGGGTGATATTGACTCAGTAAGTGAGTTGGGAACAGGGTGATAGTGACGCAGTAAGTGTGAGGGTGTCAGGGAGATAGTGACGCAGTAAGTGTGAGGAGATCAGGCTGATAGTGACACAGTAAGTGTGAGGGTATCAGGGTGATAGTGACGCAGTATGTGTGTGGGTGTCAGGGAGATAGTGACGCAGTAAGTGTGAGGGTGTCAGGGAGATAGTGACGCAATAAGTGTGAGGGGATCAGGGTGATAGTGACGCAGTAAGTGTGAAGGTATCAGGGTGATAGTGACGCAGTATGTGTGAGGGTGTCAGGGTGATAGTGACGCAGTAAGTGTGAGGGTATCAGGGTGATATTGACGCAGTAAGTGTGAGGGGATCAGGGAGATATTGACGCAGTAAGTGTGATGGGATCAGGATGTTAGTGACGCAATAAGTTTGAGGGTGTCAGTGTGACAGTGACACAGTAAGTGTGATGGGATCAGGGAAATAGTGACACAGTAATTTTGATGGGATCAGGGTAATAATGACGCAGTACATTTGAGGGTTGTCAATGTGAGAGTGACGCAGTAAGTGTCAGGGGTACAGGGTGATAGTGACACAGTAAGTGTGATGGGATCAGAGTGATAGTGACACAGTAAGTGTGAGGGTTTCACTGTGATAGTGACGCAGTAAGTGTGAGGGAGTCAGGGTGATAGTGACGCAGTAAGTGTGAGGGTATCAGCGTGATAGTGACACAGTAAGTGTGATGGGGTCAGGAAGATAGTGACGCAGTAAGTGTGAGGGGATCAGGGAGATAGTGACACAGTACGTGTGATGGGAATAGGGTGATAGGGATGCAGTAAGTGTGAGGGGATCAGGTTGATAGTGACGCAGCAAGTGAGTTGGGAACAGGGTGATAGTGACGCTATATGGGTGAGGGGTCAGGGAGATAGTGACTTAGTAAGTGGAATGGGGTCAGGATGATAGTGACGCGGTGAGTGTGAGGGGTCAGGGAGATAGTTATGCAGTAAGTGTGAGGGGGCAGGGTGATAGTGAAGCAGTAAGTGTGAGGGGGTCAGAATGATAGTGACGGAGTAAGTGTGAGGGGGTCAGGGAGATAGTGACGCAGTAAGTGTGACGGGGTCAGGGTGATAGTGGCGCAGTGAGTGTGAGGGATCAGGGAGATAGTGATGCAGTAAGTGTGATGGGATCAGGGTAATAGTGACACAGGAAGGGTGATGGGGTCTGGGATATACTGACGCAGTAAGTGTGAGGGGATCAGGCTGATAGTGACACGGTAAGTGTGAGAGAGTCAGGGTGATAGTGACGCAGGAAGTGTGAGGGGTCAGGGAGATAGTGACGCAGTAAGTGTGAAGGTATCAGGGTGACAGTGACACAGGGTGATGGGATCAGGGTGATAGTGACACAGTAAGTGTGATGGGATCAGGGAGATAGTGACACAGTAAGTGTGAGGGGATCAGGGAGATAGTGACACAGCACGTGTGATGGGATCAGGGTGATAGTGATGCAGTAAGTGTGATGGGATCAGGGAGATAGTGACACAGTAAGTGTGAGGGGATCAGGGAGATAGTGACACAGCACGTGTGATGGGATCAGGGTGATAGTGATGCAGTAAGTGTGAGGGGATCAGGTTGATAGTGACGCAGCAAGTGTGAGGAGATCAGGGTGATAGTGACACAGTAAGTGTGAGGGTATCAGGGTGATAGTGACGCAGTAAGTGTGAGAGTATCAGGGTGATATTGACGCAGTAAGTGTGAGGGGATCAGGGAGATAGTGACGCAGTAAGTGTGATGGGATCAGGATGTTAGTGACGCAATAAGTTTGAGGGTGTCAGTCTGACAGTGACACAGGAAGTGTGATGGGATCAGGGAAATAGTGACACAATAATTTTGATGGGATCAGGGTAATAATGACGCAGTACATTTGAGGGTGTCAATGTGAGAGTGACGCAGTAAGTGTCAGGGGTACAGGGTGATAGTGACACAGTTAGTGTGATGGGATCAGAGTGATAGTGACACCGTAAGTGTGAGGGTATCATTGTGATAGTGACGCAGTAAGTGTGAGGGAGTCAGGCTGATAGTGACGCAGTAAGTGTGAGGGGATCAGCGTGATAGTGACACAGTAAGTGTGATGGGGTCAGGAAGATAGTGACGCAGTAAGTGTGAGGGGATCAGGGAGATAGTGACACAGTACGTGATGGGAATAGGGTGATAGGGATGCAGTAAGTGTGAGGGGATCATGTTGATAGTGACGCAGCAAGTGTGAGGGTATCAGGGTGATAGTGACACAGTAAGTGTGATGGGATCAGGGTGATAGTGACGCAGTAAGTGTGAGGGTATCAGGGTGATAGTGACACAGTAAGTGTGAGGTGATCATGGTGATAGTGATGCTGTAAATGTGATGGGATCAGGGTGATAGTGATGCAATAAGTTTGAAGGTGTCAGTGTGACAGTGACGCAGTAAGTGTGAGGGGTTCAGGGTGATAGTGACACTGTAAGTGTGAGAGGATCAGGGAGATAGTGGTGCAGTGAGTGTGAGGGGTCAGGGTGATAGTGACGCAGCAAGTTTGAAGGGATCAGGGTGATAGTGACTCAGTAAGTGAGTTGGGAACAGGGTGATAGTGACGCAGTAAGTGTGAGGGTGTCAGGGAGATAGTGACGCAGTAAGTGTGAGGAGATCAGGCTGATAGTGACACAGTAAGTGTGAGGGTATCAGGGTGATAGTGACGCAGTATGTGTGTGGGTGTCAGGGAGATAGTGACGCAGTAAGTGTGAGGGTGTCAGGGAGATAGTGACGCAATAAGTGTGAGGGGATCAGGGTGATAGTGACACAGTAAGTGTGAAGGTATCAGGGTGATAGTGACGCAGTATGTGTGAGGGTGTCAGGGTGATAGTGACGCAGTAAGTGTGAGGGTATCAGGGTGATATTGACGCAGTAAGTGTGAGGGGATCAGGGAGATATTGACGCAGTAAGTGTGATGGGATCAGGATGTTAGTGACGCAATAAGTTTGAGGGTGTCAGTGTGACAGTGACACAGTAAGTGTGATGGGATCAGGGAAATAGTGACACAGTAATTTTGATGGGATCAGGGTAATAATGACGCAGTACATTTGAGGGTTGTCAATGTGAGAGTGACGCAGTAAGTGTCAGGGGTACAGGGTGATAGTGACACAGTAAGTGTGATGGGATCAGAGTGATAGTGACACCGTAAGGGTGAGGGTATCACTGTGATAGTGACGCAGTAAGTGTGAGGGAGTCAGGGTGATAGTGACGCAGTAAGTGTGAGGGTATCAGCGTGATAGTGACACAGTAAGTGTGATGGGGTCAGGAAGATAGTGACGCAGTAAGTGTGAGGGGATCAGGGAGATAGTGACACAGTACGTGTGATGGGAATAGGGTGATAGGGATGCAGTAAGTGTGAGGGGATCAGGTTGATAGTGACGCAGCAAGTGAGTTGGGAACAGGGTGATAGTGACGCTATATGGGTGAGGGGTCAGGGAGATAGTGACTTAGTAAGTGGAATGGGGTCAGGATGATAGTGACGCGGTGAGTGTGAGGGGTCAGGGAGATAGTTATGCAGTAAGTGTGAGGGGGCAGGGTGATAGTGAAGCAGTAAGTGTGAGGGGGTCAGAATGATAGTGACGGAGTAAGTGTGAGGGGGTCAGGGAGATAGTGACGCAGTAAGTGTGACGGGGTCAGGGTGATAGTGGCGCAGTGAGTGTGAGGGATCAGGGAGATAGTGATGCAGTAAGTGTGATGGGATCAGGGTAATAGTGACACAGGAAGGGTGATGGGGTCTGGGATATACTGACGCAGTAAGTGTGAGGGGATCAGGCTGATAGTGACACGGTAAGTGTGAGAGAGTCAGGGTGATAGTGACGCAGTAAGTGTGAGGGTGTCAGGGAGATAGTGACGCAGTATGTGTGAAGGTATCAGGGTGACAGTGACACAGGGTGATGGGATCAGGGTGACAGTGACACAGTAAGTGTGATGGGATCAGGGAGATAGTGACACAGTAAGTGTGAGGGGATCAGGGAGATAGTGACACAGCACGTGTGATGGGATCAGGGTGATAGTGATGCAGTAAGTGTGAGGGGATCAGGTTGATAGTGACGCAGCAAGTGTGAGGGGATCAGGGTGATAGTGACACAGTAAGTGTGAGGGTATCAGGGTGATAGTGATGCAGTAAGTGTGAGGGTATCAGGGTGATATTGACGCAGTAAGTGTGAGGGGATCAGGGAGATAGTGACGCAGTAAGTGTGATGGGATCAGGATGTTAGTGACGCAATAAGTTTGAGGGTGTCAGTGTGACAGTGACACAGTAAGTGTGATGGGATCAGGGAAATAGTGACACAGTAATTTTGATGGGATCAGGGTAATAATGACGCAGTACATTTGAGGGTGTCAATGTGAGAGTGACGCAGTAAGTGTCAGGGGTACAGGGTGATAGTGACACAGTTAGTGTGATGGGATCAGAGTGATAGTGACACCGTAAGTGTGAGGGTATCACTGTGATAGTGACGCAGTAAGTGTGAGGGAGTCAGGGTGATAGTGACGCAGTAAGTGTGAGGGTATCAGCGTGATAGTGACACAGTAAGTGTGATGGGGTCAGGAAGATAGTGACGTAGTAAGTGTGAGGGGATCAGGGAGATAGTGACACAGTACGTGTGATGGGAATAGGGTGATAGGGATGCAGTAAGTGTGAGGGGATCAGGTTGATAGTGACGCAGCAAGTGTGAGGGTATCAGGGTGATAGTGACACAGTAAGTGTGATGGGATCAGGGTGATAGTGACGCAGTAAGTGTGAGGGGATCAGGATGTTAGTGACGCAATAAGTTTGAGGGTGTCAGTGTGATAGTGATGCAGTAAGTGTGATGGGATCATGGTGATAAGGACACAGTAAGTGTGTGGGGATCAGGGTGATAATGATGCAGTAAGTGTGAGGTGATCATGGTGATAGTGATGCTGTAAATGTGATGGGATCAGGATGATAGTGATGCAATAAGTTTGAAGGTGTCAGTGTGACAGTGACGCAGTAAGTGTGAGGGGTTCAGGGTGATAGTGACACTGTAAGTGTGAGAGGATCAGGGAGATAGTGGTGCAGTGAGTGTGAGGGGTCAGGGTGATAGTGACGCAGCAAGTTTGAAGGGATCAGGGTGATAGTGACGCAGTAAGTGTGAGGGTGTCAGGGAGATAGTGACGCAGTAAGTGTGAGGGGATCAGGCTGATAGTGACGCAGTAAGTGTGAGGGTATCAGGGTGATAGTGACGCAGTAAGTGTGAGGGTATCAGGGTGATAGTGACGCAGTATGTGTGTGGGTGTCATAGAGATAGTGACGCAGTAAGTGTGAGGGTGTCAGGGTGATAGTGACGCAGTAAGTGTGAGGGTGTCAGGGAGATAGTGATGCAGTAAGTGTGAGGGGATCAGGCTGATAGTGACGCAGTAAGTGTGAGGGTATCAGGGTGATAGTGACGCAGTAAGTGTGAGGGTATCAGGGTGATAGTGACGCAGTATGTGTGTGGGTGTCAGACAGATAGTGACGCAGTAAGTGTGAGGGTGTCAGGGAGATAGTGACGCAATAAGTGTGAGGGGATCAGGGTGATAGTGACGCAGTAAGTGTGAAGGTATCAGGGTGATAGTGACGCAGTATGTGTGAGGGTGTCAGGGAGATAGTGACGCAGTAAGTGTGAGGGGTCAGGTAGATAGTGACGCAGTATGTGTGAGGGGTCAGGGTGATAGTGACGCAGTAAGTGTGACGGGGTCAGGGAGATAGTGATGCAGAAGGAGTGATTGGCTCAGGGTGATAGTGACGAATTAAGTGTGAGTGGGTCAGCGAGATAGTGACGCAGTAAGTGTGAAGGTATCAGGATGATAGTGACACAGTAAGTGTGATGAGATCAGGGTCTTAGTGACGCAGTAAGTGTGAAGGTATCAGGGTGATAGTGACACAGTAAGTGTGATGGAATCAGGGAGATATTGACGCAGTAAGTGTGAGGGGATCAGGGAGATGGTGACGCAGTGAATGTTAGGGGGTCAGGGAGATAGAGACACAGTAAGTGTGTTTGGGTCAGGGAGATAGTGAAGCAGTAAGTGTGATGGGATCAGGGAGATGGTGACGCAGTAAGTGTGAGGGTTCAGAGAGATAGTGATGCAGTAAGTGTGATGGGATCAGGGTGATAGTGATGCAGTGAGTGTGAGGAGTCAGGGAGATATTTACACAGTAAGTGTGAAGGTATCAGGGCGATAGTGACACAGTAAGGGTGATGGGATCAAGGAGATAGTAACGCAGTAAGTGTGAGGGGTTCAGGGTGATAGTGACGCAATAAGTTTGAGGGTGACAGGGAGATAGTAACGCAATAAGGGTGAGGGGATCAGGGTGATAGTGACGCAGTAAGTGTGAAGGTATCAGGTAGATAGTGACGCAGTATGTGTGAGGGGTCAGGGAGATAGTGACGTAGTAGGTGGAATAGGGTCAGGGAGATAGTGATGCAGAAGGAGTGATGGGCTCAGGATGATAGTGACGAATTAAGTGTGAGTGGGTCAGAGGGATAGTGACGCAGTAAGTGTAAAGGTATCAGGGTGATAGTGACACAGTAAGTGTGATGGAATCAGGGAGATAGTGACACAGTAAGTGTGAGGGGGTCAGGGAGATAGTGACACAGTAAGTGTGAGGGTTCAGAGAGATAGTGATGCAGTAAGTGTGATAGTGACGCAGTGAGTGTGAGGGGTTCAGTGTGATAGTGACGCAATAAGTGTGAGGGAGTCAGGGTGATAATGACACATTAATTGTGATGGGGTCAGGGTGATAGTGACACAGTAAGCGTGATAGGATCAGGGAGACCATAATGCAGTGAGTGTGAGGGGATCAGGCTGATAGTGACGCAGTAAGTGTGATGGGATCAGGGAGATAGTGACACAGTAAGTGTGAGGGTTTCAGGGCGATAGTGACGCAGTAAGTGTGATGGGATCAGGGAGATAGTGACGTAGTAAGTGTGATGGGATCAGGGTGACTGTGATGCAGTAAGTGTGAGGGGATAGGGGTGATAGTGACGCAGTATGTCTGATGGGATCAGGGAGATAGTGACGCAGTCAGTATGAGGGGTCAGTGAGATAGTGACGCAGTAAGTGTAAAGGGGTCAGCGAGATAGTTATAGTGATGAGTAAGTGTGACGGGGTCAGGGTGATAGTGTCGCAGTGAGTGTGAGGGGTCAGGGAGATAGTGACGCAGTAAGTGTGATGGGATCAGGGTGATAGTGACACGGTAAGTGTGAGGGCGTCAGGGTGATAGTGATGCAGTAAGTGTGAAGGTATCAGTGTGACAGTGACACAGTAAGTGTGAAGGTATCAGGGTGATAGTGACACAGTAAGGGTTATGGGATCAGGGTGATAGTGACGCAGTACGTTTGAGGGTGTCAGTGTGATAGTGACGCAGTAAGTGTCAGGGGTACAGGGTGAAAGTGACACAGTAAGTGTGATGGGATCAGGGTGATAGTGACGCCGTAAGTGTGAGGGTATCATTGTGATAGTGACGCAGTAAGTGTGAGGGAGTCAGGGTGATCGTGACGCAGTAAGTGTGATGGGATCAGGGAGATAGTGACGCAGTAAGTGTGTGGGCATCTGGGTGATAGTGACGCAGTAAGTGTGAGGGTATCACTGTGATAGTGACACAGTAAGTGTGATGGGATCAGGGAGATAGTGACACAGTAAGTGTGATGGGATCAGGGTGATAGTGATGCAGCAAGAGTGAGGTTATCAGGATGATAGTGATGCAGTAAGTGTGAGGGTATCTGGGTGATAGTGACGCAGTAAGTGTGAGGGTATCACTGTGATAGTGACACAGTAAGTGTGATGGGATCAGGGAGATAGTGACACAGTAAGTGTGAGGGTATCACTGTGATAGTGACACAGTAAGTGTGATGGGATCAGGGAGATAGTGACACAGTAAGTGTGATGGGATCAGGCTGATAGTGATGCAGTAAGTGTGAGGGGATCAGGTTGATAGTGACTCAGCAAGTGTGAGGGTATCAGGGTGATAGTGATGCAGTAAGTGTGAGGGGATCAGGGAGATAGTGACACAGTAAGTGTGAGGGGATCAAGGTGATAGTGACGCAGCAAGTGTGAGGGTATCAGGGTGATAGTGGTGCAGTGAGTGTGAGGGGTCAGGGAGATAGTGATGCAGTAAGTGAGTTGGGAACAGGGTGATAGTGACGCTGTATGGGTGAGGGGTCAGGGAGATAGTGACGTAGTAAGTGGAATGGGGTCAGAGTGATAGTGACGCAGTGAGTGTGAGGGGTCTGGGAGATAGTTACGCAGTAAGTGTGAAGGGGCAGAGTGATAGTGACGGAGTAAGTGTGATGGGGTCAGGGAGATAGTGATGCAGAAGGAGTGATGGGCTCAGGGTGATAGTGACGAATTAAGTGTGAGTGGGTCAGGGAGATAGTGAAACAGTAAGTGTGACGGGGTCAGGGTGATAGTGGCGCAGTGAGTGTGAGGGGGCAGGGAGATAGTGACGCAGTAAGTGTGATGGGATCAGGATGATAGTGACGCAGTAAGTGGGATGGGATCAGGGTGATAGTGATGCAGTAAGTGTGAGGGGATCAGAGTGATAGTGACGCAGTAAGTGTGATGGGGTCAGGGTGATAGTGACGCAGTAAGTGTGACGGGTCAGTGAGATGGTGATGCAGTAAGTGTAAAGGGAACAGCCAGATAGTTATAGTGATGAGGAATTGTGACGGGGTCAGGGTGATAGTGACGCAGTGAGTGTGACGGGTCAGTGAGATGGTGATGCAGTAAGTGTAAAGGGAACAGCCAGATAGTTATAGTGATGAGGAATTGTGACGGGGTCAGGGTGATAGTGACGCAGTGAGTGTGAGAGGTCAGGGAGATAGTGATGCAGTAAGTGTGATGGGATCAGGGTAATAGTGACACAGGAAGGGTGATGGGATCTGGGATATACTGACGCAGTAAGTGTGAGGGGATCAGGCTGATAGTGACACGGTAAGTGTGAGAGAGTCAGGGTGATAGTGACGCAGGAAGTGTGAGGGGTCAGGGAGATAGTGATGCCGTAAGTGTGATGGGGTCAGGGTGATCGTGACGCAGTAAGTGTGATTGGGTCAGGGTGATCGTGACACAGTAAGTGTGAGGGAGTCATGGTGATAATGATGCAGTAAGTGTTAGTGGCTCTGGGTGATTTTGACGCAGTAAGTGTGATGGGATCAGGGTGATAGTGACGCAGTAAGTGTGATGGGATAAGGGTGAGAGTGATGCAGTAAGTGTGATGGGATCAGGGTGAGAGTGATGCAGTAAGTGTGAGGGGGTCAGTGTAATTGTGACTCAGTAAGTGTGAGGGGGTCAGGGAGACAGTGACGCAGTAAGTGTGATGGGGTCAGGATGTTAGTGACGCATTAAGTGTGCAGGTGTCAGGGAGATTGTGCCACAGTAAGTGTGAGGGGGTCAGGAATGTAGTGACGCAGTAAATGTGAGTGGATCAGAGTGATAGTGACGCAGTAAGTGTGAGGGGGGTCAGGGTGAGAGTGATGCAGTAAGTGTGAGGGGGTCAGTGTAATTGTGACTCAGTAAGTGTGATGGGGTCAGGGTGATGGTGACGCAGTAAGTGTGAGGGGTCAGGGAGATTGTGCCGCAGTAAGTGTGAGGGGGTCAGGGATGTAGTGACGCAGTGAATGTGAGGGGATCAGAGTGATAGTGACGCAGTAAGTGTGAGGGGGTCAGGGTAATAGTGACGCAGTAGGTGTGAGAGGATCAGGGTGATAGTGACGCAGTCAGTGTGATGGCGTCAGGGTGATAGTGATGCAGTAAGTGTGAGGGGATCAGGGCGATACTGGTACAGTAGGTGTGAGGGGGTCAGGGTAATAGTGAAGCAGTAAATGTGAGGGGATCAGGGTGATAGTGATGCAGTAAGTGTGATGGGGTCAGTGTGATAGTGATGCAGTAAGTGTGATGGGATCAGGGAGTTAGTGATGCAGTAAGTGTGAGGGGATCAGGGTGATAGTGACGCACTAAGTGTGATGGGTTCAGGGTGATAGTGATGCCGTAAGTGTGATGGGGTCAGGGTAATCGTGACGCAGCAAGTGTGATTGGGTCAGGGTGATCGTGACACAGTAAGTGTGAGGGAGTCATGGTGATAATGATGCAGTAAGTGTTAGTGGCTCTGGGTGATTTTGACGCAGTCAGTGTGATGGGATCAGGGTGATAGTGACGCAGTAAGTGTGATGGGATAAGGGTGAGAGTGATGCAGTAAGTGTGATGGGATCAGGGTGAGAGTGATGCAGTAAGTGTGAGGGGGTCAGTGTAATTGTGACTCAGTAAGTGTGAGGGGGTCAGGGAGACAGTGACGCAGTAAGTATGATGGGATAAGGGTGAGAGTGATGCAGTAAGTGTGATGGGATCAGGGTGAGAGTGATGCAGTAAGTGTGAGGGGGTCAGTGTAATTGTGACTCAGTAAGTGTGAGGGGGTCAGGGAGACAGTGACGCAGTAAGTGTGATGGGGTCAGGATGTTAGTGACGCATTAAGTGTGCAGGTGTCAGGGAGATTGTGCCACAGTAAGTGTGAGGGGGTCAGGAATGTAGTGACGCAGTAAATGTGAGTGGATCAGAGTGATAGTGACGCAGTAAGTGTGAGGGGGGTCAGGGTGAGAGTGATGCAGTAAGTGTGAGGGGGTCAGTGTAATTGTGACTCAGTAAGTGTGATGGGGTCAGGGTGATGGTGACGCAGTAAGTGTGAGGGGTCAGGGAGATTGTGCCGCAGTAAGTGTGAGGGGGTCAGGGATGTAGTGACGCAGTGAATGTGAGGGGATCAGAGTGATAGTGACGCAGTAAGTGTGAGGGGGTCAGGGTAATAGTGACGCAGTAGGTGTGAGAGGATCAGGGTGATAGTGACGCAGTCAGTGTGATGGCGTCAGGGTGATAGTGATGCAGTAAGTGTGAGGGGATCAGGTGATACTGGTACAGTAGGTGTGAGGGGGTCAGGGTAATAGTGAAGCAGTAAATGTGAGGGGATCAGGGTGATAGTGATGCAGTAAGTGTGATGGGGTCAGTGTGATAGTGATGCAGTAAGTGTGATGGGATCAGGGAGTTAGTGATGCAGTAAGTGTGAGGGGATCAGGGTGATAGTGACGCACTAAGTGTGATGGGGTTCAGGGTGATAGCGATGCAGTAAGTGTGAGCGGGTCAGGGTGATAGTGACGCAGTAAGTGTGAGGGGGTCAGTGTGATAGTGACGCAGTAAGTGTGAGGCAGTCAGGGTGGTAGTGTCACAGTAAGTGTGAGGGGTTCATGGTGATAGTGACGCAGTAAGTGTAAGGGTGTCAGGGAGATCGTGATGCAGTAAGTGTGGGGGGATCAGGGTGATAGTGACACAGTAAGTGTGATGGGATTAGTGTGATAGTGACGCAGTAAGTGTGATGGGGTCAGGTTGATAGTGACACAGTAAGTGTGAGGGTGTCAGGGAGACAGTAACGCAGTAATTGTGATGGGGTCAGGGTGTTAGTGACGCAGTAAGTGTGCAGGGGTCAGGGAGATTGTGCTGCAGTAAATGTGAAGGGATCAGGGATATAGTGATGCAGTAAGTGTGAGGGGGTCAGGGTAATAGTGATGCAGTAAGTGTGAGTGGACCAGGGTGATAGTGACACAGTAAGTGTGACGGGGTCAGGTTGATAGTGACACAGTAAGTGTGAGGGGATCAGTGTTATAGTGACGCAGCAAGTGTGATGGGGTCAGAGAGAAAGTGATGCTGTAAGTGTGAGGGGATCACTGTGATAGTGACTCAGTAAGTGTGAGGGTGTCAGGGAGACAGTGACGCAGTAATTGTGATGGGGTCAGGGTGTTAGTGACGCAGTAAGAGTGCAGGAGTCAGGGAGAATATGCTGCAGTAAATGTGAGGGGATCAGGGATATAGTGATGCAGTAAGTGTGAGGGGGTCAGGGTAATAGTGATGTAGTAAGTGTGAGGGGATCAGGGTGATAGTGACACAGTAAGTGTGATGGCGTCAGGTTGATAGTGACACAGTAAGTGTGAGGGGATCAGTGTGATAGTGACGCAGTAAGTGTGAGGGGGTCATGGTGATAATGATGCAGTAAGTGTTAGTGGCTGTGGGTGATTTTGACGCAGTAAGTGTGAGGGATCAGGGTGATAGTGATGCAGTAAGTGTGATGGGATCAGGGTGATAGTGACGCAGTAAGTGTGATGGGATCAGGGTGATCGTGACACAGTAAGTGTGATAGGGTCATGGTGATAATGATGCAGTAAGTGTTAGTGGCTGTGGGTGATTTTGACGCAGTAAGTGTGATGGGATCAGGGTGAGAGTGATGCAGTAAGTGTGATGGGATCAGGGTGAGAGTGATGCAGTAAGTGTGAGGGGGTCAGTGTAATTGTGACTCAGTAAGTGTGATGGGGTCAGGGTGTTAGTGACGCAGTAAGTGTGCAGGTGTCGGCGATTGTGCCGCAGTAAGTGTGAGGGGGTCGGGGATGTAGTGACGCAGTAAATGTGAGGGGATCAGAGTAATAGTAATGCAGTAGATGTGAGAGGATCAGGGTGATAGTGACGCAGTAAGTGTGAGGGGATCAGGGTGATAGTGATGCAGTAAGTGTGAGAGGATCAGGGTGATAGTGACGCAGTAAGTGTGAGGGGATCAGGGTGATAGTGGTACAGTAAGTATGAGGGGTTCGGGGTAATAGTGAAGCAGTAAGTGTGATGGGATCAGGATGATAGTGATGCAGTAAGTGTGATGGGGTCAGTGTGATAGTGATGCAGTAAGTGTGATGGGATCAGGGAGTTAGTGACGCAGTAAGTGTGAGGGGATCAGGGTGATAGTGACGCACTAAGTGTGAGGGTTCAGGGTGATAGCGATGCAGTAAGTGTGAGCGGGTCCGGGGGTATAGTGATGCAGTAAGTGTGATGGGATCAGTGTGATAGTGACGCAGTAAGTGTGAGGGGATCGGGGTGATATTGACTCAGTAAGTGTGAGAGGATCATGGTGATAATGACGCAGTAAGTGTGATGGGGTCATGGTGATAATGACGCAGATAGTGTGATGGGGTCAGTGTGATATTGACACAGAAAGTGTGAGGGGGTCATGGGAATAGTGACGCAGTAAATGTGAGGGGATCAGGGTGATAGTGACGCAGTAAGTGTAAGGGCGTCAGGGAGATAGTGACGCAGTAAGTGTGAGGGAATCAGTGTGATATTGATGCAGTAAGTGTGATGGGTTCAGGTGATAGTGATGCCGTAAGTGTGTTGGGGTCAGGGTGATCGTGACGCTGTAAGTGTGATTGGGTCAGGGGGATCGTGACACATTAAGTGTGAGGGGGTCATGGTGATAATGATGCAGTAAGTGTTAGTGGCTCTGGGTGATTTTGACGCAGTAAGTGTGATGGGATCAGGGTGATAGTGACGCAGTCAGTGTGATGGGATCAGTGTGATATTGATGCAGTAAGTGTGATGGGATCAGGGTGATAGTGACGCAGTAAGTGTGATGGGATCAGGGTGATAGTGACGCAGTAAGTGTGAGGGGATCAGGGTGATAGTGACGCAGTCAGTGTGATGGGATCAGTGTGATATTGATGCAGTAAGTGTGATGGGATCAGGGTGATAGTGACGCAGTAAGTGTGATGGGATCAGGGTGATAGTGACGCAGTAAGTGTGATGGGAACAGGATGAGAGTGATGCAGTAAGTGTGAGGGGGTCAGTGTAATTGTGACTCAGTAAGTGTGACGGGGTCAGGGAGACAGTGACGCAGTAAGTGTGATGGGGTCAGGGTGTTAGTGACGCAGTAAGTGTGCAGGTGTCAGGGAGATTGTGCCGCAGTAAGTGTGAGGGGGTCAGGGATGTAGTGATGCAGTAAATGGGAGGGGATCAGAGTGATAGTGACGCAGTAAGTGTGAGGGGGTCAGGGTAATAGTGACGCAGTAGGTGTGAGAGGATCAGGGTGATAGTGACGCAGTCAGTGTGATGGCGTCAGGTTGATAGTGACGCAGTAAGTGTGAGGGGATCAGGGTGATAGTGAAGGAGTAAGTGTGAGGGGGATCAGGGTGATAGTGATGCAGTAAGTGTGATGGTTTCAGGGTGATAGTGACGCAGTAAGTGTGATGGGGTCAGGGTGATAGTGACGCAGTAAGTGTGAGTGGATCAGGATGATAGTGACGCAGTAAGTGTGAGGGGGTCAGTGTGATAGTGACACAGTAAGTGTGATGGGGTTCATGGTGATAGTGACGCAGTAAGTGTGAGGGGATCAGGGTGATAGGGAAGCAGTAAGTGTGAGGGGTCAGGGTGATAGTGACGCAGTAAGTGTGATGGGGTCAGGGTGATATTGATGCAGTAAGTGTGAGGGGATCAGGGTGAGAGTGATGCATTAAGTGTGAGGGGTCAGGGTGATAGTGATGCATTAAGTGTGACGGGATCAGGGTGATAGTGACTTAGTAAGTGTGATGAGATCAGGGTGATAGTGATGCAATCAGTGTGATGGGATCAGGGTGATAGTGACTCAGTAAGTGTGATGGGGTCAGGATGATATTGACGCAGTAAGTGTGAGTGGATCAGGATGATAGTGATGCAGTAAGTGTGAGGGGGTCAGTGTGATAGTGACACAGTAAGTGTGATGGGGTTCTTGGTGATAGTGACGCAGTAAGTGTGAGGGGATCAGGGTGATAGGGAAGCAGTAAGTGTGAGGGGTCAGGGCGATAGTGACGCAGTAAGTGTGATGGGGTCAGGGTGATATTGATGCAGTAAGTGTGAGTGGATCAGGATGATAGTGATGCAGTAAGTGTGAGGGGTCAGGGTGAGAGTGATGCATTAGGTGTGAGGGGTCAGGGTGATAGTGACGCAGTTAGTGTGATAGTTTCAGGGTGATAGTGACGCACTTCGTGTGATGGGGTCAGGATGATAGTGGTGCATTAAGTGTGAGGGGATCAGGGTGAGAGTGACTTAGTAAGTGTGATGAGATCAGGGTGATAGTGATGCAATAAGTGTGATGGGATCAGGGTGATAGAGACGCAACAAGTGTGAGGGGTTCAGTGAGATAGTAAAAGAGTAAGTGTGAGGGGATCAGGGTGATAGTGATGCATTAAATGTGAGGGGTCAGGTTGATACTGATGCAGTAAATATGATGGGATCAATGTGATTGTGACGCAGTAAGTGTGAGGAGGTCAGGGAGTTAGTGACACAGTAAGTGTGAGGTGATCCGGGAGATAGTGATGCAGTCAGTGTGAGGTGTCAGAGTGATTGCGATGCAGTAAGTGTGAGGGGATCAGGGTGATAGTGACGCAGTAAGTGTGAGGGGGTCAGGGTGATAGTGACGCACTAAGTTTGAGGGGGTCAGGGAGATAGTGAAAGAGTAAGTGTGAGTGGATCAGGATGATAGTGATGCAGAAAGTGTGAGGGGGTCAGGGTGATAGTGACGCAATAAGTGTGAGGGGTCAGGGTGATAGTGACGCACTAAGTGTGATGGTGTCAGGGTGATAGTGAAAAAGTAAGTGTGAGGGGATCAGGGTGATAGTGACGCAGTAAGTGTGAGGGGGTCAGGGTGATAGTGACACACTAAGTTTGAGGGGGTCAGGGAGATAGTGAAAGAGTAAGTGTGAGTGGATCAGGATGATAGTGATGCAGAAAGTGTGAGGGGGTCAGGGTGATAGTGACGCAATAAGTCTGATGGGGTCAGGGGATCGTAACACTGTAAGTGTGATGGGATCAGGGTGATAGTGGCTATGTAAGTGTGATGGGGTCAGGGGATCGTAACACTGTAAGTGTGATGGGATCAGGGTGATAGTGGCGCAGTAAGTGTGATGGGGTCAGGGGATCGTAACACTGTAAGTCCGGGACATCTCCGATCGTGGTATAAGGTTCTAAAAGCAGAGGGCGAACAGCCTGAAATCGTGTTTCGTATTGGCACTAATGATATAGCCAGAAAAGGATCGAGGATAGAAAAAGTGATTTCAGGGAGTTAGGATGGAAGCTGCAAAGCAGGACAAACAGAGTAGTGTTCTCTAGTTTACTACCGGTGCCACGAGATAGCGAGGTGAGGAACAGGGAGAGGGCGCAGTTTAATACGTGGCTGTGCAGCTGGTGTAGGAGGGAGGGCTTCAGATATGTAGATAATTGGGATGTCTTCTGGGGAAGGAGGGACCTGTACAAGAAGGATGCATTGCATCTGAACTGGAAGGGGACCAATGCCCTGGGTGGAAGGTTTGCTCGAGTAGTTCGAGAGGGTTTAAACTAGTATGGCAGGGGGGTGGGAACCTGAGCTGTATACCGGAGGTGAGAGTTGATGCAGATGAGGCAATAGCAAGAGGTAGACCAGCTAGTGGGAAGGATTTTCCTGGCAAGGAACCAAGGTATCAGTTAAAGTGTGTTTGCTTTAACACAAGGAGTATCAGAAATAAAAGTGATGAATTTAGAGCATGGATCAGTACCATGGGTTTCTCAGGGGCAGGAATGGTTGCTGGATGTTCCAGGGTTTAGAGCATTTAAAAAGAATAGGGAGGGGGGGAAAAAGAGGAGGGGGTGTAGCACTGCTAATCAGAGAGGGTATCACAGCTACAGAAGCTTCCATTGTTGAGGAAGATCTGCCTACCGAGTCAGTGTGGGTGGAAATTAGGGAACAGCAAGGGAGCAATCACCTCGTTAGGGGTTTACTACAGGCCCCCCAATAGCAGCAGGGAGATGGAAGAAAGCATAGGTCGGCAGATTTTGGAAAAGTGTGGACGTAGTAGGGTTGTTGTAATGGGTGACTTTAACTTTCCCAATATTGGTTGGAACCTCCTTCGAGCAGAAGATTTGAATGGAGCTGTTTTTGTAAGGTATGTTCAGGAGGGTTTCCTAACTCAGTACGTTGACAGGCCGACGAGGGGAGAGGCCATTCTAGACTTGGTTCTCGGAAACGAGCCAGGGCAGGTATCAGATCTTGTGGTGGGAGAACATTTTGTTGATAGTGACCACAACTGCCTCACATTCCACATAGCTATGGAGAAGGAGAGGATTAGGCAAAATGGGAGGATATTTAATTGGGGAAGAGGAAACTATGATGCGATTAGACATGAGTTAGGAAGCATGGATTGGGAGCAATTGTTCCATGGTAAAGGCACTATAGACATGTGGAGACTGTTTAAGGAACAGTTGTTGCAAGTCCCTCTGAGACAGGCAAGAAGGGGTAAGATAAAGGAACCTTGGATGATGAGAGGGGTGGAGCTTCCTGTCAAAAGGAAGAAGGTAGCTTACATAAGGTGGAGGAAGCTAGGGTCAAGCTCAGCTCTAGAGGATTACAGGCAGGCGAGGAAGGAGCTCAAAAATGGTCTGAGGAGAGCCAGGAGGGGGCACGGATTAGGGAGAACACAAAGGCATTTTACACTGTTGTGAGGAATAAGAGAATGGTCAAAGAAAGAGTAGAGCCGATCAGGGATAGAATGGGGAATTTGTGTGTGGAGTCTGAGGACGCAGGGGAAGCCCGAAATAAGTTTTTTCCTTCTGTCTTTACGAAAGAAACGAACTTTGTAGTGAATGAAACCTTTGAAGAGCAGGTGTGCATGCTGAAATGGACAGAGATAGAGGAAGCTGATGTGCTGAAAATTTTGTCAAACATTAAGATTGACAAGTCACCAGGCCCGGACCAGATTTGTCCTCGGCTGCTTTGGGAAACGAGAAATGCAATTGCTTCGCCAATTGCGAAGATCTTTGCATCCTCGCTCTCCACTGGAGTCGTACCTGAGGACTGGAGAGAGGCAAATGTAATTCCTCTCTTCAAGAAAGGAAATAGGGAAATCCGTGGCAATTACAGACCAGTAAGTCTCACGTCTGTCGTCTGCAAGGTGTTAGAAACGTTTCTGAGGGAGAGGATTTATGACCATCTGGAAGAGCATGGCTTGATTAAATGCAGTCAACACGGCTTTGTGAGGGGCAGGTCATGCCTCACAAATCTCATCGAGTTCTTTAAGGATGTGACTAGAAAAGTTGGTGAGGGTCGAGCTGTGGATGTGGTGTATATGGACTTCAGCAAGGCATTTGATAAGGTTCCCCATGGTAGGCTCATTCAGAAGGTCAGGAGGAATGGGATACAGGGGAACTTAGCTGTCTGGATACAGAATTGGCTGGCCAACAGAAGACAGCGAGTGGTAGTAGAAGGAAAATATTCTGCCTGGAAGTCTGTGGTGAGTGGTGTTCCACAGGGCTCTGTCCTTGGGCCTCTACTGTTTGTAATTTTTATTAATGACTTGGATGAGGGGATTGAAGGATGGGTCAGCAAGTTTGCCGATGACACAAAGGTTGGAGGTGTCGTTGACAGTATAAAGGGCTGTTGTAGGCTGCAGCGGGACATTAACAGGGTGCAGAGATGGGCTGAGAGGTGGCAGATGGAGTTCAACCTGGATAAATGTGAGGTGATACATTTTGGAAGGTCGAATTTGAAAGCTGAGTACAGGATTAAGGATAGGATTCTTGGCAGTATGGAGGAACGGAGGGATCTTGGTGTGCAGATACATAGATCCCTTAAAATGGCCACCCAAGTGGACATGGTTGTTAAGAAAGCATATGGTGTTTTGGCTTTCATTAAAAGGGGGATTGAGTTTAAGAGTCATGAGATCTTGTTGCAGCTCTATAAAACTTTGGTTAGACCGCACTTGGAATACTGTGTCCAGTTCTGGTCGCCCTATTATAGGAAAGATGTGGATGTTTTGGGGAGGGTTCAGAGGAGGTTTACCAAGATGCTGCCTGGACTGGAGGGCTTATCTTATGAAGAGAGGTTGACTGAGCTTGGACTTTTTTCATTGGAGAAAAGGAGGAGGAGAGGGGACCTAATTGAGGTATACAAGGTAATGAGAGGCATAGATAATAGCCAGAGATTATTTCCCAGGGCAGAAATGACTAACACGAGGGGTCATAGTTTTAAGCTGGTTGGAGGAAAGTATAGAGGGGATGTCAGAGGCGGGTTCTTTACACAGAGAGTTGTGAGAGTATGGAATGCGTTGCCAGCAGCAGTTGTGGAAGTAAGGTCATTGGGGACATTTAAGAGACTACTGGACATGCATATGACCACAGAAATTTGAGGGTGCATACATGAGGATCCGTGGTCAGCACATCGTGGGCTGAAGGGCCTGTTCTGTGCTGTACTGTTCTATGTTCTATGTTGTAACAAAGGAAAGAATACCAAATGTCTTCTTCACTATCCTATCTACCTGTGACGCCACTTTCAAGGAGCTATGAACCCTGCACTCCAAGGTCTTATTGTTCAGCAGCACTCCCTAGGAACTTATCATTAAGTGTATAAGTCCTGATAAGATTTGCTTTCCCAAAATCCAGCACCTCTGCTTCAGCCCCTCTGTTTCTCGCTCATTGTTTCTCGCCCTCTGTTTCAGCCACTCTGTTTCCAACCAGTTTTACAGGGACAGTCCGCTCTGTTCACTGACCCTTCACCCCTCAGTGAATCCAGTGCCAGGAATGACTGCTATTAGTCAGACTGACAGAATGTGATCAGATGCACACACTGTCCTTCCACATCATCAATATCGCCCAGCTCCCACCCTGTCTCAGCGCATATGCCCCTCTGCCATCTTCAATATTTTAACCGGGGCAGCATTAAGTGCCATGCTGTGAGCTGAGCTGTCTTACCTTCTGTACTCTCTCTCTAAACGGCTCCAATCCCCCCTGATCCCTCTCCGGTTTAAGATGCTCCTTGACATCTGCCCCAATGAATGAGGTAGACCGTCACCTGGCCCAATATCCCCTTCCGTGGGTCAACGTCTCTGGGATTACAAACACAGTCCTGCAGATCCTGGAGAGCTGAAACCCAACATGGAGATTGTTGGGGAAACTCAGCAGGACCGTTTCGCCAGCTATTTCTGTTTTTATTTCAGCCCCAATTCAATTGGTGATGATGTCGGTGTTGTTAAGTGTGTTTGAGAATAGCGAGCACCCAGCTGGCAGGGGGATGGGGGTATAGTGGGCAGCATAGCTGCCTTCCAAGCAGTTGGTATGGGTTCGGATCTCAGCCATCGCACGGTGGCACCTTTGAAGTGATGTTCAATGGAAAATCCCGAGATGAAGTCAATGAGATCCATCTGTCAGAAGTTTTCCAAATGTTTGAGGATGGGATACCAGCTGCTGTTCCACTTCCAGAGCTGGCAAAACTCTGAGAGATTCTCTAAATGGTTATTTCAACAGTGAGTGATTAATCCAGGAGAGTCAGCATGGGTTTCTCAGGGAAGGTTGTACCTTGCTCAATTTGGGAGAATTTCATTGAAGGAAAAAAGACTGATCAATGGAGAGAGTGTTTGTGATGGGGATAAAATGGATGATAGGAATCGTGCTGCATTTGCGTGTCTGGATAAACTCAGTGAGGAGAGTGTTAGACCCTCCGATCTAAGCTGGTTCAAGCATCCTTCAGGCACAACGTTGATGGGGATTCACTGAGACAAACCCGAAACGCCGTGTGGCTGCTTTCCGTGCTGTCATCTGTCTCCAAGTCCCTGGCTCTATCTGACAGTGTGTTCAACAAGGGAAACTGACAGGTTACATTGATCATGGTGAAAGGTAAGGATGGACTGGGGATGCCTGGCAAAGGAACCAATTGTCAATGAGGAAATAGGATTTGTGCCACAATCTGTCCAACACTGACATTTGCAGTCTCCTTTTTAGCATCGTCTGGTTAACTCAGGGAAATAAAATGGGGAATTACCGGGAATTAGAGCGAATTTAATGAAAGGTAGGTTGTGAAATTAGCCAGGTTGTCAGTGCAGAGAGCCCTCACAAATACAATGTGTGTATTAGTTTGTTCAGTACTATAACAGCTGTAGCATTCTATGATTCTGAATTATGACGGATTGTTCCAAATCTCCACTTCCCCTTCAACTGCTGTAACGGGCTGTAATTTCTCTGTTCCTGCAGACACAGTTGGAACTGAAGGAACCTGGGCAATTTCAAAAGGCCACACCATGACAATGTCTCCACCAGGGTGAGGTGTTTCTGGTCAGATTGATAACAATGTTAGCTGCCAATTACACAGAGGTAGGGTTCTATTGAGCAGATTTGGCACAAAGTCAGAGTGAGGTAATGGTGTTCCCAGTGACTCGCTGATGGGAACAGATCAAATAGCACATTGTGGTGCACTGTGTGTGGCAGTTTGAGAGGGACCACTCCAGCAGAATGACACATTCCCCGGTGACAGTGTCTCGACCTTGAAAGCCCACAGTTATGTGTGAACCCGAGCCAGTGCAAAGGCTGTCCCTTCCATTCCAATTGATCTGCCAGTCTGAAACAAGTTAATTTCTGTCACTGTTGTACAGGGCACCAAGTGAATCTCCATACTGTCCCATTCCCAATGTAGTTCAATGCTATCCGCTTCTCCCTGGGCCGGGGCAGATTCTCTTTGGTTTCTCGGCTTCTGGTTTGGGACATGGAGGTTCCATCTGTGCTCCCAATATGACCTGACCTGCCAAACATTTCTGAGCCAATACTGATGTCAGCAACTGCTTATGAATTGGGGCCCTGAAGTACTTGGGGATATGCTGCACTTATTGTGTCACATATAGACCTGAGCACCGAACTTTCCAAGGGATGTGTGAACGCTGCACATCTTTAAAAGAATTGTCCCAGGAATGTGGATATTAACTATGTTGATAGCTTGGAGAAGCTGGGCATTTCTGTTTCGTTTGGAAGTGATTTTATTTAATAGGTGTCCTCAAAATTGTGGGTCAGCTGGCCCAATAAAATGGAGTTAAGCTAACCCCCTCCCAGAGAGGAGGAAGGCAAACGGACACTCAGGTTATTGTCAAAAGTGCAAATGGCAGAATGAGATGATTCCAAAAACAAAAACAAAGAATACTTTGAGAGGAGCTAAAATGATCCGTCTGAGTCTGGTTTGGAACTAGATTATACCAGAACGGTATTGCATCAGCAACTGGGAAAAGCAAATCCATGCCACGGCAGGAGGGTGACAATGAGGGGACCTGAATTTCTCCAACACAGAGATGGGACGGACATGGTACAATGACAGGTCAACTACATTCCTACAGGTAATCTAGGATATGGGAATTATCTGAGACATGGGTAATGACAGCCCATGGTAGAGCTGCGGTAGAGGGCTCGCTAATGTCAGGGATTCATACAATAAATGGTCATGACTGACATCACGGAGACAATGTGAGGTACATTCCCTCAACACCAAGCTGCTGGACAAAAATCCAACACAAATTAGAAAACAAATTTCGATGTTAGTGGGGCATTCAGGAAGAGGAAAACAGGGTTGATGCAGCAAACAAAATCACATCCATCCACTAGAAAGCAATGTAATCTCTTTATGTGAAGGCAGCATTATTACAAAAGCAGGCTGCCTCTCTGTTCATAAAGTGGTGACAATTACTGGGTTTTCTAATGAGACAGCGGCTACACATCCTTAACGTGATATGATCCGCCCTTGAAGTTCCTATTTGCATTGGTGCAGAGCTCCATGATGGACAGTGAATGGACTAGTAAAGGGGCAGTGTCCCCAGCTCTGGGCTGCTGGCCCTGGCTTCAAGTTCTGTCTTTTCCATCGGTGCAGTGTTACATCTCTGAGCAGATTGATTAAAAACTGTCTCCAGAGAGTTGACAAATTGGAGGAATGCATCCAACAACAATTAACACAGTTTCCAATGATGATTCTTCCCTCGATGAGGTCATCCCTTCCCTGTCACAATCCAATTTCAGTGATAAACACCTTCTACCAACTGGGAATGATAAAGCTGTCATCATCAGAGCTGCAACACCAATCTCCCAGTGGAGATCACACAGAATATAATGGAAACACGCAGAGAATGTAACACCGCAGAGTTTAATGCTTGCATTTTTATATGCAACAAGAAAGCGTTACCACTCTCCTCTGAAAATGCATCGGCCAATTCAATTCGCCAGGAAAGTTTTCTACATGGTTCTTGCCATCACTGGTGTTCCTGGTAAGTATTTATAATTATTTATAATTTGTGGATGACATCTCTCCTGGTTTTCCTGAAGAAGGGCTCATGCTCAATTCCCCTGCTCCTTGGATGCTGCCTGACCTGCTCCGTTTTTCCAGCAACACATTTTCATCTCTCCTGGTTTTCCTTGTTAATTAAGAGATTTGCATTCTGATGTGATATTCAATGTTATGCACACTCCCGCGTTGAAATGTCATACAGTTAAAGTGGATATTAAAAAATTCTGTTGTTTCATTGCTTTACTTCATGATCACCCTTAGTCAAATGTAATGAACTCCTGAATTGCATCTTAGACTGGAGGCTACCTTCAGGGAAGGAGTTATTGGAAATGTCAGCAAGTATAGAACTGCAATGGATCTTGGTCAGTCAGTGCAGTGGATCTCATAAAAACAGTGTTCTCACATTCCTGCGTGTATCTGTGTTTGTGCAGTTGTATTGATAGCAACACATTTCCTCCTTCCTACTTTAGGGAGCACGACAGTAAAAGGGTTTTGAGCTGGTTAATCTCCTTTACACCGTGTGGGTTTCAGATTCTGTTAGCTCTGAATGTTGGATGTTCAGAATCCGCTGTCGGCTTGGGTAACTGTTGAGGAGCACGGATTGACCTTTCCAATTATGGGAGTGATGAAGATTTGAGGAATAATTTCCTTCTTATAGAATCACGCAGCACAGAAACGGCCCCTTTGTCAACTCCTCCATCCTGACCAGATATCGCAAATTAACCTAATCCCATTTGCCAGCATTTGGCCCATATCCTTCTAAATCCTTCCTGTTCATATACCCATGCCTTTTAAATGTTTTAATTTTACCCACCATCACCACTGCCTCTCACAGCTCGTTCCATCCATGTCTCGGTTCAAAGCTGTAACCTGCAGTGGGGCCTGCTGTTTGTGGATGGAGGGTGTCCCTATGGGGACAGACAAGTGTAACGGTCAGGTGTACATTCTCGGGTTCCAAAATATAGGATCGAAATAGAATTAAAAATAAATACCCAGTTCCCTCGGACTTGTTAAACATTGGATTTTTCATGACATTCTTCATTCCGCTTCCCGTGTCCCACCTGCAAGCAGTTGTTTTTTTCCTGAATGAGTACAGAGCTACACACTGAGGATGACTTGCCTTTCTGGCTCGACTGTAAAATATACAACAAACCCGAGCATTCCTTAAACCCACAGTGGACATGACCCATTCTCACTGAGAGCAGCAAATCATTTTCTGTCAAATGACCCTGGACAATTTCCCATAGCTTCCCCCCGAATGTTCAGGTTGGATAATATTTATTAGATTCCAGTTCTCCGCCATTCTGAATGGTATAGCTCCCCCACCCCATAATCCGTCACTAATCCTGGGTGTTCCTGCTTTACCTCTGATTCTGGAACAATTGGCAGCTGTTGGAACCGCTTATCCCTCTGTTGCTGTCTGCTGGATAAACTGGAGGGTTTTTAAATCTCTCTTTCCTACAACACAGTTCATAGCTTCACCTGGCTAATCCCAGACTGTTCCTTTCCCTTCCCCCACTTTGACAGTGATCCTGGATTTATTTTTCGGTAATGAAGCTGGCTGACCTCTCAGTGAGGAAGCATTTTGCAGGCAGTAATCATAACTCAAGATTAACATGGAAAAACACAAGGATGAGGGGGAAATCAAAGTTCTAAACTGTGGGAATGAGATTGGGTGTGATTAGACAGAGAGCAGAAACTTTTAAGTAAATCCATGTCAAAGCAGTGGGATGTATTGAAGAAGGAACTAGGGAGATTAGAGAGCCACATGTTCAATGAGAGATAAAAGGTGGTACTCGGAAATGCTGTGAATTCTGCATATCAGGGGATTTCCAGGATAAGTTCACTGGTAATGCAAAAATTGTTGGAAATTGGAATTCAATCCATGAATGTGAGCTGATGCACTTGGCGGGACACAAAACCCAAGGGATACATTATGAATATAGAAACCTGGGAAATACTGAATCAGGGGGATCTTGGTGCACATGAAGGTCTTAAGGTAGTAGGACAGGTCGATGAAATCGTTGAGAAGGTATTGGGATATTTTGGCTTTTAAATGCGAGACATAGAGTTTAGGAGCAGGGACAATATGTTGGCACTGTATCAAATATTGGCTAGGCTACAGCTAGAATGTTGGAGTACTTTGATTGTCTGAAAGAAGATGGAGACTTTCCAGGAAGACTCCAAGGTAGTAAAGTTTTGGGTCTGAAGGGAGATTGGATGGACTGGGATTGTTTTCCTTGGAGCAGGGGGGATTGATAGGGGGCAGCATTTAAAAGTATATTGTTATAAAGGGGCATAGACAGCACAGAAGGAAATATGTTTTCCCCTTTGTGGTCTGGTTTGAGTTTTCCACCGGAAGTGTTGTGACAATGTGGAACTTACTTCCTGTCAGGGTAGTAGAAGCAGATCCCCGATAGCATAGAACTCTTTAAATGTCAGGGTTATGGACCTAATGCTGGAAAACTGGATGAGAATTCGGAGGCAATTGTTTCATGGATTCTATCGGGCAAAGTACATTTTTATTTTCTGTGCTGTAAGTCTCTATGTCTCCAAGCCATCTCCAACTCCCAGCTGGACCATTGTCTTTTCAACCAATACTTCCCCCAGAGCCATTGACTCCAACAATGACCCTGACTGCCATTGTCCCAAACTCTGTTACTGTTCGGGGTATCTTTCATTGTTGCAGCATCTCTGCCATTTCAGCAACTTTCCCGGTGATGCAGCATTCCATGTCAGTCCCTTTGAAATTGTAGCAACCCCCCCCCCCCCCCCCAACATTGAGCAAGCCATCCTCAGGCATTTCACACTGTTCAGCTATAGACACCATGTAATGTGTCTTGCCTCACAAGGTATTCCACTGGCTCTGCTAATAGACAGGGTTCCTCTTCCATCATCTCTGCCGTTTACCATTTTTTCTCAACCCTAATTTGATTTGACATAATTTATTATTACATTGTCACGTTTACCTCTGTATTGTGGGGGAAAAAAATGTGTTTTGCTTGCAGTGTCGCGAATATTCCTTGGAAAGACACAAAGGCCACCGGGTGATTGAACAGAGTGAGGGATACAGAGGGACAGCTACAAGGAAGGTGCACAAGAAGCAAGATCAACATGAGGTTTACAATTTGAGAGGTCCATTCAGAATTCAAATACCAGTGGGGACGAAGCTAGTCTTGAACATAGTGCTCTGTGTGTTTATGGTTTTTTATCTCCTGACTGACGGAAGAGGTTGGAGGAGAGTTTAACCGGGGTGGGAGGGTCTTTAATGGTGTTGGCTGGCTTTCTGCGGCAACAAGAAATGTACATTCAGTTAATGGATGGAAGGTTGGCTTGTGTATGATCTGGCCTGTGTTCACAACTCTCTGTAGTTTCTTTCAATTTAGAATACCTGTCCACAAGAAATCTTCTGGAACACTGAATTTCCAGTGTATGCCTGGACAGTTTATTTTACTAAAGGTGCCCTGTGAAATCCGCCCGAGCTTCTGAACAACACCCAGTTTAACTCGACATTTTGCCTTTGTAAACTTCCCGTACATTTTGAACTGAATGATGAACAGCATGTTATTAATTTTCGAAAGCTTGCAGGAATCCACATTGAAAGTAAAGAATCCAGTGTCAATTCACTACAGTTACCTTCTTGGATGTGATGTGGTGATAACTGAGGAGAATTAGTGCAGCTTTGCTGGGGTTGGCAATGGATCTTGTTACTGTTACCTCTATCTCCATGCACCCACAATGTTGGTTCAACCAACAGGATCGGCCTGTCATTTCCCATCATATTTACAGATGGTTGGGGTTTGCACTTGACCAGATTTACCACAATCCCAACTCCCTCATCTTTCATTGTGCCTGAACATGAAGCATTTACCTCCACCTGGAAATCACATTTTAACAGCATGGATTATCACTGCCGGGGATCATCATCCCTTTGTTGTTGAACCGCATCTACCCTCAAACTGATCATAAAAAAACATTTTCCCCCTTCCCCAATACACCTGTTCACACTGAACGGGAGAGCAGGCTGGAAGGGCTGAATGGTCTCTTCCTGCTCCTGGTTTCTGTGTTTCTGTCAGTTTCATGTCCTCCTGAAAGTATCAGTGATTACATTGGGGAAGCACATCAGGAGCTGTTTTCGTTCAACACTGCTGCATCTTGACATTTTTTTGCAGAGATGAACAGTCAGTCTGAGGGTCAAAGCTCTCCACAGGATTCCTGATACCGTCTCAGTGAAACAGTCACAGGAGCGTGGAGTCAGGAGCATTTTATCCAGAAAACAGACTTTTACCAAGTGTCACACTAACAAATTTCGGATTCAAATTTTGCGTCCTCTCGAAATAAAGAAATAGATTTACAATTAAACCAACCTCCTGGACCCTGTGTTGTTTGTATATATTTGTGAATGAGTGACTGTGTATGTGCAGGAGCAAGTGTGACTGTGACTGAAGGACTGAGAGTTTGTCATTGAGTTTGTTTAAGTGAGATATTGTGGTTCAATGTGTGGTTCTGAGAGATAAGGAATTTGTAATGCTGCGCATGTGTGTACGTGTGTGAGACTGAACATTTATGTGTGCGAGCACATATCCATGTAAGAGTTTGTGGGAGAGACTACAGTGGTAGCTTTAATTTGCAATCTGACCCAGAGTTTCCCCTGACTTGGGAGTGTTTGTGGACAGATCTGTATGCTTTAAATAGCCATATTCTTCCTAGACTCTGGCAGTTGTGGGTGAGAAAGTGTACAGGGAAACGTACTCTGCCTCTAATCCAGTGATATAACTGCGCTGTGTGTGTTTGACAGAGACAGTGTGGGGAAAGGGGTTGATTTAGTCACTATGTAACCCCATGGTGAACATGGCCTGGGTGTTTGAAAAGCTGCAATGCAGAGAGAGCTTTACTCTGCACCTAACCCCATTCTCTGCCTAAACACAATCTGAAAGTTGCTGGAAAAGCTCAGCTGGTCTTGCAACGTCTGTGCAGAGAAATCAGAGTAAAAGTTTCAGGCCTGGTTCTGAGAAAGGGTGAGTGGATCTGAAGCAGTAACTCTGATTTCTCATTCAGAGATGCTGCCAGATCTGCTGAGCTTTTCCTGCAACTAATTGCTGGGTTTTCCTCCATTCTCTCCCTGCTCTTCTCAATGAGAGCATGCAGTCTTTGTTATACTGACATCAGCTTGATGACAACATATGAAAGCTTAGTTTCTCACTCAGCCGCAAGTAAATGAATGTAGAACCCCTCCAGTGTGGAAACAGGCCATTTTGGCTAAACAAGTTCTCATCAACACTCCAAAGTGCATCCCACCCAGGCCCATTACTTTACAATTTTCCTGACTAATGCACATCCCAGCACATTATGGACAATTTAGCATGGCCAATGTTCCTTACACTGCACATCTTTGGACGGTGGGAAGAAACCCATGCAGACACAGGGAGAATATGCAAACTCCAAGGCTGGAATTGAACCCAGATCCCTAGTACCATGATGCAATCATGCTAACCACTGAGCCACCATATAGCTATACCTGAAATTGGGAGCAGGACTAGAGAAAGCTTCAGTTTACTTTCTGCTACATTCATTTTCACTAAAAATAAAGTTTTATGGAGTGCAGTGGTTCCATAAGGCAGCTCCCTCCCACCTTCCCAAGGGCTGATGGGAATGGGGGATAAATGCTGGGCCCAGCCAGTGATGCTCACATCCAGTGAACGAACAAAAACTTCATCCCTTCACCTTGATAATAGCTTGCTGCCCCTGCAGACTAACTCAGTGTGATTTGATATCCCAGGACACGCAGATCCCCCTCTACCTCAGAGACCTACAGCATCTCCCCATTTAAACTAAAGTCTCTGTCGATACTTCCTGACAAACATCACACTATCCAATTTATACTGTAACGGATAATGCTTTACCCACTCACTTCCTGTCTCTGCATCTCTCTATGTGAGAGCAGCTTACTTCCACTCCATAATTTATTTCACCAAGAAAATACTCAATTTTTAAATCAAAGACTGACTTGAACTGATGCCAAAAGAGAAAATGCTGGAAAATCTCAGCAGGTCTGGCAGCATCTGTAAGGAGAGAAAAGAGCTGAGGTTTCGAGTCTAACTGACCCTTTGTCAAAGCTAAAACAAAGGGAGAAATAGGGAGGTATTTATACGAGGCTGAGTGGAGAGGAAAAAGGTGACGAGAGAAAGAGAGACAATCAAGAACTAAGAGGTACAGAACAGTGAGAAAAATATATTTAAAAATAAATAAAATAAATGAAATAAAATTATGGAACAGAATGAAAACAGAGAGGTCGGGATGGGATAATCATCTGAAGTTGTTGAATTCAATGTTGAGCCCGGCAGGCTGTAACCTGCCTAGTCGGAAGATGAGATGCTGTTCCTCCAGTTCGCATTCCTGTGAATTGCAGTGTGGAACCGGGCAGCATTGCTCGGCATCTCGGAAGCTTTCCCCTCTGCTGCTTCCCATTTCTTATTGAAATATTGGTTGCAGCACAAGGATGGGTTTGTTTTGTTCGGAAAGTGAGAGACTGCTCCCGTCAGGAACCTGAAATAATTACAGAAGCCGCTGGAAACACTGAACAGTTCCAACAGCTTCTGTAGTGGTGGGGAGGGAGGATTCATGTGTCAAATCTATACAAGGATAAAATAAACTCCAGCCACAAAACAGTCAGAGTTCCTAAGTTTTACAAACATCCGTATAACATTATTCTGAACTATCAATTCTCCTTAAACCCTTCCAATGTGGAATAGCATCTCTCTGATTCTCACTTTGAGAGATGTCCCTCAGTGAGCTCCTCCCCCATTCTTTCCATTTCACTGGGGACCCACTATCCGCAGTCTCCAATCAAATGACCTGAACTCAGACACACAGAGATCTTAAAGAGTGACACAATGCAGATAGGAAGTTGATTTCATTTCTGTTTCTGAGTCCAATCTTCACTCAGTGAGACAGAGTCAGGTATTCAAGGCTCCAACAAGAGCTGGATTCTGCTTCTGGTGATTGTCTTCATTCAGTGAGAAGGAGGGCCGTGGGCCGGAAGGAGCTCATCATTGTGCTTCGGGTTGTCTGCTCAGTCTGCAGCATTGCAGGCCGTGGGAGCAGGGCAGTGGGAAAGGTACCTCGTGTGGACTGCAATAGGACTTTCCACACATTGTTCCAGGGCAGTTACAGAGCTCCAGGAATTCTGAATGAGGGTCTGAAAAATGCATTGATTGAAGGAGGAGGATCAGGAAAACACGATAAAGCTGATGAGATCAGCAGGATTTCTCGGTCTAACTCTATGCCATACTTTATTTTCTGCTTCATAAATCTACAATCCGGAGCTCAACCCACTCAGAGCAATATAAGCTCAGAAACAAATCATTCAGTCCAACACATCCATGCTGAACTGATATCCGATGTCAATCTCATCCTATTTGTCAGAATTTGGCCCATGTTCCTCTGAACCCTTTTTAATTCCTACACCCACCCAGAGACCTTTTAAATGTTGTAATTGTACCAGCCTCCACTACTTCCTCTGGCAGCTCATGCACACAGTGCCCTCTGCGTGAAAAATGTTCCCCTTAGGTCCCTTATATGTTTCCCCTCTCAACTTAACAGATGCCATCTGCTTCTGGACTCCCCCACCACAGGGAAATCACCTTGCCTTTTTACCCTATTGAGGGTCCTTCATGATTTTGTGAACCTCTATAAGGTTACTCCTCAGCCACTGACGCTCCAGGGATAATAGTCTCAGCCTATACAGCCTTACCCTCCAGCACAAACCCTCCAACCTTGGCAACATCCTTGTAGATCTTTTCTGAATCCTTTAAAGTTTCACAACACCCTTCTTACAGGAGGGAGTCCCGAATTGCACATTATGTACCAAAAGTGGCCGAACCAATACTGTAACATGACCTCCCAACTCCTTTACACAATTAACTGAGCAATAAAGACAAAAATGCCAAACGCCTTCTTCGCTATCCTATCGAAATGTTAGTCCACCTTCAACGATCTATGAAGCTGCACTCCAGGTCTATTTGTTTAGCCACACCCCAGTACCTTGTCCATTCACTGTATAAGTCCTGCTCTCTTTTGACTTTCCAAAATGCAGCACCTCACATTTATCTAAATTAATCTCTATCTGCTACTCCTAATCCCATTTGCCCATCTGATCAAGATCCCGTTGTCCTCTGAGGTAACCATCTCCACACCTCCAATTTTACTGGAATCTGCAAACTGACTAACCATTCATCCTGTGGTCACATCCAATTCATTTATATAAATGACAAAACAACAGTGGGCCCAGCACCGATCTTTGTGGCACACCGCTGGTCACAGGCCTCCAGTCTGAAAACCAACCCTCCCGCACCACCCTCTGTCTTCTACCTTCAATAAAAAGAAGTGTTGCAAGCATCAGTTAACTGGAGATTCAGATCAGGGCATCACGAAATGAAAAGAAAATGCAGGGCATCAATAATTGGGGAATTCATGCAGGTGCCATTTAAATTCGAAGTGAGAGAACCGGGGTTAGGATAACACTCAATGGGAGAATTGGTGCAGTTCCAGGATTTGTGCAGGATTGGGAAATGGGAGAAATAGCCATAAATAAAGTCAGGCAATCAGTGAGGTTTCCAACACAGAAACAGATCATTAGGTCTAAGTTGTCCATGACTCAATTTAAGAAGTCTGGCAGCGCTCCACTAAATTGGAGAATCATTGCAAGGAACTCCTTACTGGGAGAATTGGGGAAGGGTTTATCGAAATGTGAGAAATGTAACAGGGCATCAGATAATGGGAGATTTGGTGCAGTGTAACACTAAATGGGAGAATTGGGGCAGGACAATACTTGATGGGAGATTTAGAGGAGGGCACCCCTAAATTGGGCGAGGGCGTCAGTCAGTATGAGGATTCGTGTCAGGCAACACTGTGAGGGGAACTTGTTCAGGGCATCAGTAATTGGGGGAAATGGTGCTAAGCAACACTGAATTGGAGAATTGGTGTGGGGTGTCAGTAAATGAAAGCCCTGGTGCAGGGTGCTGATAACTTCGAGAATTGGAGCAAATGGGAGAACACGGGCAGTGCATCAGTAAATAGGACAAACGTTGCAAAGGATTAGTGGCAGAGATTCAATACAGTGCACCACGAAATGGGAGCATTGGTGCAGATCACCACTAAAGGGAGGATATATGTAGGATCGGTAATTTGTAGATATGATGCAGGGATTGCAAAATTTAGAGGATTCTGGCGGCAGACTAGTAAATTGGTGAAGTGTTGGAGAGTCAGGGGAAAGGTCTCTTGACAGTGTGAACCCACTGGTGTTACATGAAGCTGGATGACAGAGTAAATCCCTTCCCACACATAGAGCAGGGGAACAGTCTCTCCCCAGAATGTCTGTGCCGGTGAGTCTCCAGCTGGTCTGGGGATTTGCAATCCTTCTCACAATCCAGACATTTCCATGGTGCTGATCTCCTCACATATCTCCAAGTTGGATAATCTGTTGAATCCTTTCCCATAAACACAATATAGTTATGGCTTCTCTGTCTGTGGATTTTTAAAGAATGTTAACTCGATAATGTTAAATAATGTCTGCAGTCAGTTCAGTGGAACATTCACACTCCTGTATGTGTGTGTGTGTCTTTACCGCTCACAATGCTTTGTGAGACCTTTGCTTACAGACATACCAGATAAACATGTTCCCCTTATGTCCAAATGAATTTTGTGACTCAGTTGGATCTTTATATGTTGTATGCTTTGACTCACTCATCTTCAATTCTTACAATCTATTTCTCTGTGAAATGATTTTCAAATATTATTGCAGTCCATAGAGGGTAAAATCTCTGAACAAACAAATCCAATTTCAGAAAGAAATTGTTCCTCTCGTCTATACCTCCTCCCAAACATATCAAAAGGTGCAAAAAGCCCCATCAAAAGCAAAAAGGAACCTTCCTGAATAAATCAGGTTGTTGTCCCCAATATCTCTGAGACATTGTGTGTCCTGAGGTGCAAACCTGTTGTGGGATGTACCTCGCCAACTGGTGGACAGCACAGCCCCCTATCCAGAAGGATGTTACACAAGAGATGATTCCCTTTGCTGCTGCTGTACATCAATGGGGAAGAAAGGGAATGGGGAAGGTCGTTGGCAATCAAGAGAGCTGTTTTGTCCCACATGTTGATGAGCTTCTTGTGTTGTTGAAGCAGCATTCAGCCAGGCAAGTGGAGAGGATTCCGTATCACACCTGACTTACGTCTTGGAAGGTGGGCAGGCAGGAGGGGAGTTGAGTGCTGTAAGATTTTTTTGCTTCTGCGCTGATCTTGTATCAATTGCATGGTTAGTCCTGTTCAGTTTCTGGTCAATATTACACCCCCCGGAATGCTGCTCATGGAGGATTCAATAATGCTATTGCTGTGGAATATCAACAAGGGATACTCAGATATTCTCTTATTGAAGATGGTCTTTGCCAGGCACAGATGTGATACGGCTGTTACTTACCATTTGAACAGATTTTAGATGCTGGCACGTCTTGCTATATGTGGATATGCGTTTTTTGAGAATTTTATTTAGCTCAGGTTGAGGTTCAGGTTGTAAGATTATTCTCAATGAGAACAAGCCTACCAGCACAGCGAGCAAACTTACAACCTGAACATATGGATATGAGCTCCATCAGTATCGGAGCAGTTGAAAATGATGCTGAATATTGTCGAATTGTCAACCAACATCCCGCTTCTGAAGGGAAAGTGATTGACAAAGCAGCTGAAGATGGTTGACCCTGAGACTCCACCCTGAGGAACTCCCCTCGAACTAACAAGGCCTGGCTTCTCAAGGCCCACCTACTTCACAAGTGGGACATGACACGTCTGAACAGGTTGGTTAAAAATGTCACCTGCAGAAAACTCCAGGGATTCAAGTCGACTGCTGTTTGTTTCAAAGATCACCTGGGGGTGAAGCTGTTATAAAGCTATCACCCAGGACACTGCACCACCCGGGCAATGGGTTCTGAAGGAGATGCACACAGGACTGGAATGGTTCATCCTGTTTCTCTGTCCACGTCTCCTGCCAGACCTGCTGACTTCCTCCAGCACTTTCTGGTTTGATTTGGATGTAAGGCACAGTTAGTAAGTTTGCAGATGACACCAAAATTGGAGGTGTAGTGGACAGCGAAGAGGGTTACCTCCGATTACAACAGGATGTGGACCAGATGGGCCAACGGGCTGAGAAGTGGCAGATGGAGTTTAATTCGGATAAATGCAAGGTGCTGCATTTTGGGAAAGCAAATCTTAGCAGGACTTATACACTTAATGGTAAGGTCTTAGGGAGTGTTGCTAAACAAAGAGACCTTGGAGTGCAGGTTTATAGCTCCTTGAAAGTGGAGTCGCAGGGAGATAGGCTGGTGAAGAAGGCGTTTGGTATGCTTTCCTTTATTGGTCAGAGTATTGAGTACAGGGGTTGGGAGGTCATGTTGCGACTGTACAGGACATCAGTTAGGCCACTGTTGGAATATCACGTGCAATTCTGGTCTCTTTCCTATCGGAAAGATGTTGTGAAACTTGAAATGGTTCAGAAAAGATTTACAAGGATGTTGCCAGGGTTGGAGAATTTGAGCTACAGGGAGAGGCTGAACAGGCTGGGGCTGTTTTCCCTGGAGTGACGGAGATTGAGGGGTGACCTTACAGAGGTTTACAAAATCATTAGGGGCATGGATAGGATAAATAGGCAAAGTCTTTTCCCTGGGGTGGGGGAGTCCAGAACTAGAGGGCATAGGTTTAGGGTGAGAGGGGAAAGATATAAAAGAGACCTTAGGGGCAACTGTTTCACACACAGAGTGGTACGTGTATGGAATGAGCTGCCAGAGGAAGTGGTAGAGGCTGGTACAATTGCAACATTTAAAAGGCATCTGGATGGGTATATGAATACGAAGGGTTTGGAGAGATATGGGCCGGGTGCTGGCAGGTGGGACTAGATTGGGTTGGGATAACTGGTCGGCATGGTAGGGTTGGACCAAAGGGTCTGTTTCTGTGCTGTACATCTCTATCGTAAGGACAGACTGACTGGCAGAGGGGGTGGGGTGGCCCTGTTGGTAAGGAATGATATTCAGTCCCTTGCGCGGGGGGACCTAGAATCTGGGGATGTAGAGTCAGTACGGATAGAGCTGAGATATTCTAAGGGTAAAAAGACTCTAATGGGAGTTATCTACAGGCCCCCAAACAGTAGCCTCGATGTAGTGTGTAAGTTGAATAAGGAGCTGAAATTGGCCTTTCACAAAGATATTACTACAGTTGTTATGGGGGATTTCAACATGCAGGTAGACTGGGAGAATCAGGATGGTACTGGATCCCAAGAAAGAGAGTTTGTGGAGTGTCTCCGAGATGGATTCTTAGAACAGCTTGTAATGGAGCCTACCAGGGAGAAGGCAATTCTGGATCTGGTGTTGTGCAACGAACCGGATTTGATCAGGGACCTCGAAGTAAAGGAGCCATTAGGAGGTAGTGACCACAATACAATAAGCTTTAATCTGCAGTTTGAAAGGGAGAGGATAGAATCGGAAGTGACAATATTTCAGTTGAATAAGGGGACCTATGGAGCTGTGAGGGAGGAGCAGGCCAAAGTTCAATGGTGCACTACCCTAGCAGGGATGGCAGTGGAACAGCAGGTATTTCTGGGTCTCATGCAGAAGATGCAGGATCAGTTCGTTCCAAAAAGGAAGAGAGATCCTAAGGGGAGGCAGGGGTGGCCGTGGCTGACGAGGGAAGTTAAGGACCATATAAAGATAAAAGGGAAAAAGTATAACATAGCAAAGATGAGTGGAAAAACGGAGGACTGGGAAGCTTTTAAAGAACAACAGAGGATAACTAAAAAGGAAATACGCAAATAAAAAATAAGGTACGAAGGTAAACTGGCCAAAAATATAAAGGAGGATAGTAAAGGCTTTTTTAGGTATGTGAAAAGAAAAAAAATGGTTAAGACTAAAATTGGGCCCTTGACGATAGAAACGGGTGAATTTATTACGGGGAACAAAGAAATGGCAGAAGAGTTGAATTGGTACTTTAGATCTGTCTTCACTGGGGAAGACACGAGCAATCTCCCAGATGTAATAGTGGTTGAAGGACCTGGACTGAAGGGAACTTATATTAGGCAGGAATTGGTTTTGGAGAGACTGTTAGGTCTGAAGGCTGAGAAGTCCCCAGGACCTGATGGTCTGTATCCCAGGGTACTGAAGGAGGTGGCTCTAGAAACCATGGATGCATTGGTGATCATTTTCCAATGTTCTATAGATTCAGGATCAGTTCCTGCGGATTGGATTGGAGGGTAAATAAACACACAATTCATGTGGGCACCCACAGTGTGCAGCCTGTTGACCAGGCCTCATGCCCATGCTCCCCGTCTGGAAGTTTTTCTCTCCTGGCCTCGAACATTTTGGATCTTTACATTGCAGCTTTCCAAACAAAAGTTCCTTGGGATAAAAGAGATAAAAGATTAGTTGAAAGGGGGAGCGAGAGCATTTTGAAGGCAAGCTTAAAATCCCCCCCACCCATCCCCAACGTATCAAAATTTCTAACACAGTCAACAGTGGAACATGATGTTGGAGCAGATCTTACCAGGGATTGGAGGAGGATAGTTAGGGAATAGCATCAGATTATTACACTCTGCAGTGAGCTGGGATCAATTGTCTTTTACTGAAAACAGTCCCCAGGTTGTATGTGCCTGTAGCTCCCTCCAGTCCGAAACCCTCATTACCCTCAATCCTGTCTTCTGTCTCTGAGCCAATGGTGTATTCAGTCTGTTACTGACCCTTCAGTCCCTTCAGACACAGCAAGATCCCACAAGTAGCAGTGGGACCACAGTCAGATTGTGTGTTTCACTGATGCTGGTTAAGGGTTCAATTCTGGCTTCAGGATGACAAAGATCCTGCTGTTTGATAAATTCAAACCACTTCCTACTTTCTTTCTTCTCTACGCACTCGCTTGCTCTCTCTCTCTCTCTCTCTCTCTCTCCACCCTCCCCTTCTCCATCCCTAACCTTTTTCCCTTTCTCTGATTTAACCTTGTACATGGTAATCTTTATCTTACCTTTTAAAAGACTGCAACATTTATATTTGACAATATTCCCTTTGATAAACAGTTTCCCAGCAGTCTCTGTGCCAGCAATGCTGTGGGCCATTGATGCACAGGGAGATCCCACAGGGTACTCCCTTCCTGCTCCAGAATGTGCTCCAAACCCACTTTCTGTCCAACAAGAGACTGTGGCTGTCTTTGAGACTCCTGTTTTTTTATAAATTCACCCCCTCCATCCCAGGATTTAATTTTGTGGATGGTACTGTCTAGAAGGAAGTGATTGGAGCTGGGTGGTGATGGGATATTGGAGAGCTCCATTCTCTCCCCCCACCCCCAGACCCTGTCTCCCTTTCCCAGCCCAGCTACAAAGACACATCTTATCCCTCTATCGCTCCCTCCTTCCCACACACACACTCTGTCTGCATCATTTTTACCCCTTTGTCTCAAAAATCACCTTGTGCTGCAAAATATTTCCATCTCCCCCACTTCAAATACCCACGAGTCACATTGCTGTGTGTGGGACGGTTTTAGATTAGATTAGATTACAGTGTGGAAACAGGCCCTTCAGCCCAACAAGTCCACACCGACCCGCCGAAGCGCAACCCACCCATACCCCTACATTTACCCCTTACCTAACACTACGGGCAATTTAGCATGGCCAATTCACCTGACCTGCACATCTTTGGATTGTGGGAGGAAACCGGAGCACCCAGAGGAAACCCACGCAGACACGGGGAGAATGTGCAAACTCCACACAGTCAGTTGCCTGAGGCGGGAATTGAACCCGGGTCTCCGGTGCTGTGAGGCAGCAGTGCTAACCACTGTGCCACCGTGCCGCCCACAAAAATCAACAAAAGAAGCTGGAGAGGGTGTGAGAGAGGGGACAGAGAGAGAGAGATCCCCTCCCAGATACTCAGGGATTGGGCCAACCTGGGCCTTATTTATGTGATTATCACATTTGGTCACCCTTGCTGCAATGTAGACCACTCTGCAGGTGGTTTGAGACACAGCAAGATCCCACAAGGAGTATTACTCTGATATTAGAACAAGTCTTTGGATAGAGTTTCTCATTTAAGGTTTAATTCCCTCTTTGGGGGAATCCTGTCTGTCAGACACTCACTGGGGATTGATGTAATTTTGTCAAATCTCAGGCCCCGGTTATTTTAACCCCACTCTTCAAACCTGTTTTAAAACCAACAGGGCCACAATCTGACAGGAGCCAGTTAACCAGAGGTCCCTAAAACCCAGGGTCCCCAAAAGGATATTAATCCTTGAGGTAAATAAACACAGAATCCCGCCCACACAGTGCAGCCTATCGACCAGGCCTCAGGCCTCAGGCCTCAGACCGTGTCCCCTCTGGAGAAAGCTGTTGTTCAAAGGTCTCCTGATCCTAAAGTTTCTCTCTTTGAATCTTCAAATGGCCCATGGGAGGAAAGAGACAGCATTAGTTGAAAGGAGGAAAATCATTACAGAATGATTGCACAGCAAGATGCCAAGTTTTCCTCTCTCAGTGACACAATCTCTCAGCAACATCCAAACACAAATATATTGGGCAATGAGCTGCATTTTTATACTAAACCCTTGGAAAAACTTTGAAATGACGGGTTAGCTGATTAAAACACTCACTGCCTGCAATGGTAGTATTGGGGCAGTTGGTGCACAGCAAGATCCCACATGCAACAATGCAGCAGCAGCTAATTACTCTGACCATTTCTCCCCTCTGTGATGCTGATTCAGTTTAATTATTTCCTGTCACCCCAGAATCAAACATTGCAGCGATTTCACAATCTCAAAATGCCTCTCCCTCTCTCCCCTTCTGTTTCCCCAGCTCTCTCAATTTTTTAAACCTTTCTCTCACTCTCTTTCTCTCACTGCCAAATTTTCTCATCCTGCCCTCTCGATAACCCACATTACTCTGACTCTATGACAAATCTTGAGAGAGGTTCACATCATTTGGGTTTTAATACCCCCCTGGGGCAGTCCTGCCTCTCAGATCCTGGGAATTGACATACTTTCGCCCCAGGCTTCAAACCTGTTTTAAAAATGACAGGGTCACAATCTGACAGGAGCCAGTTACCCAGAGGCCCTTAAAACTCAGAGTTCCCGACAGAGGAGATTAAACCTCGGGGTAAATAAACACACGACTCACGTGGGCCTCCATGGGGTGCAGCCTGTCGACCAGGCCTCAGGCCTCAGGCCTGTGCTCCCCCTCTGGAGGTTGTTCTTTCCTGGCCTCGAACATTTTGGATCTTCATGTTGCAGATTTCCAAACAAAAGTTCCTTGGGATAAAAGAGAGAAAAGATTAGTTAAAAGGGGGAGTGAGAGTATTTTGAAGGCAAGTTACACAGCAAGATCCCAGGTTTAAAAGCACCCCTGCCCATCCCCAATGTATTAATGTATCTAACACAGTCAACAGTTAGGGTGGAACATGGTGTGGGAGCAGATCTTCTCAGAGATTGGAGGAGGATAGTGAGGGAAAGGCATCAGATTATTACACTCTGCAGTGACCTGGGATCAATTGCCTTTCACTGAAAACAGTTCCCAGCTTGTATGTGCCTGTAGCTCCCTCCAGTCTGAAACCCTCATTACCCTCTATCCTGTCTCCTGTCTCTGAGCCAATGGTGTCTTCATTCTGTTCCTGACCCTTCAGTCCCACGGGCACCAATTTTCCTCACAATTCCAATTGAAGACCTTCTCTCATCCACGTGAAGGAATTGGACCCTGACAATTCCATTTACACTGTCTCCCATCAATCTTCATAGGATCCATATCACAGAGGTTAGACAGTGTTCCCAGCAAACACTCCCAGGGCAGAGGGAGCACAGGGTTCCAGACAAAATAAAGCTCCCATTAAACTGTCCCCATGTAAATCTCCAGGGCGGGTAGCGAATGGAGTTAGATACAGAGTAAATCGCTCCATACACTGCTGGAATGGGACATTATCTCAGGCTTTCACTGTAAACAGGTTCTGGAATTGACAATGAAGAACCTATCTATCTCAGTCTTCAATATACTCAGTGAGCTGGGCCTCCCCAGCCTTCAGTGGGAATGAATTCCACAGATTCCCCACTCTCTGGATCAACAAGTTTCTCCTTATCTCTGTTCTAAGAGCTCTTCCCTTTACTCTAAGGCTGTGCCATTGGGTCCCAGTCTCTCTGACCAAATGGAAACATCTTCCCAACATCCGCTCTGTCCAGGCCATTCAGTATTCTGTAAGTTTCTAATAGATCCCCCACCCCCTCATCCTTCTGAACTCCATTGAGTATAGACCCAGAGTCCTCACACATTCCTCATGTGTTAAGCTTTTCATCGCGGGGACCGTTCTCGTGAACCTCCTCTGAACACGTTCCAGGGTCAGTACATCCTTCCTGAGATATGGGGCCCAAAACTGTGTAAATACTCCAAATGTGGTCTGACCCAAGTTTTATAGAGCCTCAGAAATACATCCCTGCTTTTATAATGAAGCGCTCTCAAAATAAATGCCATCATTGCATTTGCCTTCCTAACTACTGACTCAACCTGCAGGTTTACCTTGAGAGAATCCTGGACAGGAACTCCCAAGTCTCTCTGCATTTCAGATTTCTGAATTTTCTCCCCATTTCGAAAACAGTCCATGCCTCTCTGCCTCTATTCCTCCACCTCACACTTTCCCACATTGTCGTCTATCTGCCACTTCTTTTCCCACTCTCCTAACCTGTCCAAATCCTTCTGCAGCCTCCCCACCTCCTCAATGCTACCTGTCCCTCTACCTATCTTTGTATCATCTGCAAACTTAGTCAGAATGTCCTCATTTCTTTCATCTAGATCGTTAACACAGCAAGGAAACAGGCCATTCGGCCTAACTGGTCCATGCTGACCAGTTTTCTTAAACTGAGCCAGGCCCATTTTCACTTTTCCTACCCTCACCCCTATACTAATGTCTTTTAAATGTTGTAATTGTACTCACCTCTATCACTTCCTCTCCTTCCATATAACCACCACACTGAGTTAAAAAGTTGCCCCTCAGGTCCCTTTTAAATCTTTCCCATCTCACCTTAAACCTATCCCCTTTATGATTTTATAACCCTCTGTACAGTCACCCCTCAGCCTCCAGTGCTCCAGGGGAAAATGTCCCAGCCTCTCCTTATAACTCAGGCCTTCCAGTTGGGGGATCATCCTTGTCAATCTGTTTCCCACCCTTTGCAGTTTAATAACCTCCTTCCTACAGCAGGGTGAACAGGATGGTATGCAGTCCTCCAAATGTGGCCTCACCAATGTCTTGTACAGCTGTAACTTGACGTCCCAACTCCTGGGCTCAGTGCTCTGCCCGATAAAGGCAAGCCTGCCAAATGCCTCCTTCACCACCCTGTGACCCTGCCTACCTGTGGCACCACTTTCAAGGAACTATGTACCTGCCCCCCGAGGTCTCTCTGTTCAACAACACTCCCCAGGGCACTACCGTTAACTGTGTACGTCCTGCATGTGCACGCTCTCTCTCACTCGCACATGTACACTCTCTCTCATACACGCACACACACACCCTCACTCACACATGCACACTCTCACTCATACACGCACACACACCCCCTCACTCATGCACTCGCAATCCCTCTCTCACGTGTACACTCTCTCTAGCAAGTCTCCAAGTATTGATGCCCATGTAACTGTTCTCTGATATATTTCTTACACGGATTGGTTCCCTCCTCACATTTGGTCATTTTGGGGTGCGCTGAACTGAAATTCCAATTTCCTGATGCTTGCAACATTTCTCCTTTTTTTACTGTTTCCCTGCCCCTATTCTCCCATTGGCAATCCACACCAATTTTCTAATGTAATGGCATTGTGTACCAAACCTCTCATTTCCTGACGTCCACCAATTCTCCCCCCATTTCGGGGTGCCATACTCTAATTCTCCCATTTCCTGCTGCAATGTCTCTCAGTTCTCTCATTTAGTTCCACTGTGCACCACTTCTTCCATTTAGTGTTTCCTGCAACAATTCCCCCATGTCGGCTTCCACGACCGGTATTCTCGAATTATGGCCTGCCCTGCATCAAATCTCCAAATTACCTTATTGTTGCCCTGCACCAATTCTCCCACTTCACCTTTCCCCATTTCCATTTCCTTTCCCCACATCACCATCTCCATCGGCCCCCATCTCCTTCCCCCATCTCCTTCCCCCATCTCCTTCCCCCATCTCCTACCCCCATCTCCTTCCCCAAACCTCTTTTCCCCCACCTCTTCCCCCCACCTCCTTCCTCCTACCCCCTCCTTCCCCTACCCCCTGTCTTTTGCCCCCTCCTTCCACTTCCCCACTCCTTCACCCCCTCCCTGTCTCCTTCTCCCTGTTTCCTTCCACCCCTTCTCCTTCCACCCCTTCTCCTTCCCCCCTCTTTCCCCATCTCCTTCCCTCCCTCTCTCCTTCCCGCCTCTCCTTCCCTTTCCCCCTCTCCTTCCCCCTCCACTCTCCTTCACCCTCCCCCTCTCCTTCACCCCCCCTTTCCCCTCTTACTCCCTTCTCTTTCTCCTCACTCCTTCCCCCTTTTCCTTCCCCTCTCCTCCCCCCTCCTCCCCCCTCTCCTTCTGCATCCCCCCTGCTTCCCCCTCTTCTTCCCTCCTTCCCCTCCCCCTCCTCCCCCTTCCCCTCTCCTCCCCACTCCCCCACTCCTTCCCCTTCCGCTCTCCTTCACCCATCCTTCCCCCTCTTACTCCCTTCTCTTTCTCCCCTCTCCTTCCCCTCTCCTCACCCTCCTTTCCCCTCTCCTTCTGCATCTACCCTGCTTCCCCCTCTTCTTCCCTCCTCCCCCTCCCCCTCTCCTTCCCACTCCCCCACTCCTTCCCCATTCCCCTCTCCTTCACCCCGCCTTCCCCCTCTTACTCCCTTCTCTTTCTCCCCTCTCTTTCCCCTCTCCTCCCCCTCCTTCCCCCTCTCCTTCCCTCCTTCCTGCTCCCCGTCCTCCTCCCCTGCCCCTCTCCTTCCCCCCACCCCTCTGGCCCTTCCCCCCACTGACCTTCCCCCCTCTCCCGCTCCTTACACCCTCCTTTCCCCCCTTACTCCCTTCTCTTTCTCCCCTTCTTCCCCCTCCTTCCCCCCTCTCCTTCCACCCCCTTCCCCCTCCCCTACCCCCTCTCATTCCCCTCTCGTCTCCCCTCCTTCCTCCCCCTTCTCCCTTCTCCTTCCCTCCATCTCCTTCCCCCTTCCTTCTCTCCCCTTCTTCCCCCTCTCCTCCCCCTCTCCTTTCGCACCCCTCTCCAACTCCCCCACTCCTTCCACCCACCCCTTCCCCCTTTCCTTCCCCTTCTCCTTCACCCCTCTTTTTCCCCCTTCTCCTTTCCCCCTCTCCATTCCCCTTCCGCCCCCACCACTCCTTCAACCCTCCTACCCCTTCCATCCCCCTTGCCCTTCTATTTCCCCCCTCCATCCCCATCTCCTTCCCTTCCCCTTCCCCCTCTCCTTCCCCCACCCCTTCCTTCCTCATCCCCCACCTTCTCCCCTCCATCCACCGTCCCCCTCTCTTTCCCCACCTCTCCCTCTCGTCCCTGTCTCCTAACACCCCTTCTCCTTCCCACCATTCCCCCCTCCTTCCTCCCTCTCCTTTCCCCCTCTGCTTCCCCCTCTCCGTCCCTTTCCCCCCTCTCCTTCCCCCACCCCCTCCTTCCCCATCCCCCAACTACCCCCTCCTTCCCCGTCCCCCTCTTGTTCCCCACCTCCCCCTCGCCTTCCCCCATCCCTCTCCCTCTCCTTCCCCCTCCCCCTCTCCTTCCCCCCTCTCCCTCTCCTTCCCCCCTCCCCCTCTCCTTCCCCCTCCATGCCCCCTCTACTTCCCCTTCCCCTTCTCCCCCTCTCCTTCTCCTCATCTCCTACCACCCCTTCTCCTTCCTCCCTCTCCTTCCCCCTCTCCTTCCACTTCCCCCCTCTACTGACCCCCTCTCCTTGCCTCCTCCTTCCCTCCTTCCCCCTCCCCCCTCCTTCACCCTCCCCTTCCCCCCTCCCCCTCCTTCACCCTCCCCTTCCCCCCTCCTTCCCCTCTCCCCCTCACCTTTCCCCCTCCTTCCTCCCTCCCTCTCACCTTCCCCCTCTCCTCCCACCATCCTTCACCCCAACCTTTCTCCTTCCCCCCTCCTTCCTCCCTCCCCCTCACCTTCCCCCTCTCCTCCCACCCATCCTTAACCCCAACCCCTCTCCTTCCCTCCTCCTTCCCCCTCCCCCTCTCCTTCCGCCCGTCTCCTTCCACCTCTTCTCCTTGCCTCCTCTCCTTTTCTGCCTCTCTACTTCCCCTTTCTCCTTCCCCCTCCCCCTCCCACTCCTGGACCCTCCCCCCTCACCTTCCGCCCTCTCCCTCTCCTTCCCCCCTCCTTTCCCCATCTTACTCCCTTCTCTTTCTCCCCTTCTTCCCACTCCTTGCCTCCCTCTCCATCCTACCCCTTCTCCCCCACTTCCCCCTCTCCTTTCCCCCTCTCCTTCGCCCCCACTTTCCCCCTCTCCTTCCCCCCTGCTTTCCCCCTCTCCTTCCCCTACCCCCTCCTTCCCCCCTGCTTCCCCAGTCCCCCCTCCTCCCCTCCCACTCTCCTTCCCCACTCTCCTTCCACCCCCTCCCCCTCTCCTTCCATCCCCTCCCCCCCTCCTCCCCCTTCTCATTCCCCTATCCTCTCCCCTCCTTCCTCTCCCTTCTCCTTCCCTCCATCTCCTTCCCCCTTCCATCTCTCCCCTTCATGCCCCCTCCTTCTGCCTCTCCTCCCCCTCTCCTTTCGCACCCCTCTCCAACTCCCCCACTCCTTCCACCCACCCCTTCCCCCTTTCCTTCCCCTTCTCCTTCACCCCTCTTTTCCCCCCTTCTCCTTTCCCACTCTCCATTCCCCCTTCCGCCCCCACCACTCCTTCCCCCCCTCCTTCCCCCTCCTTCCCCCTCCATCCCCCTCTCCTTTCCCCTTCCCCTTCCCCCCTCCCCTCCTTCCCCCTCCCCCTCCTTCACCCTCCCCTTCCCCCTTCCCCACTCCCCCTCACCTTCCCCCCTCCTTCCTCCCTCCACCTCACCTTCCCCCCTCTCCTCCCACCCATCCTTCACCCCAAACCCCTCTCCTTCCCTCCTCCTTCCCCCCTCCCCCCACCCGTCTCCTTCCACCTCTTCTCCTTGCCTCCTCTCCTTTTCTGCCTCTCTAATTCCCCTTTCTCCTTCCCCCTCCCCCTCCCGGACCCTCCCCCCTCACCTTCCCCATCTCCCTCTCCTTCCCCCCTCCTTTCCCCATCTTACTCCCTTCTCTTTCTCCCCTTCTTCCCACTCCTTGCCTCCCTCTCCTTCCACCCCCTCCCACCTCTCCTTCCACATCTCCTTCCCCTCTCCTTCCTCCCCCTTCTCCCCCTTCCCCCTCTCCTTTCCCCCTCTCCTTTCGCACGCCTCTCCAACACCCCCACACCTTCCCCCTTTCCTTCCCTCTTCTCCTTCCCCCTCCTTCCCCCCTTGCCTTCCGCCCTCCTCTCCTTCCCCCTACCCCCTCCTTCCCCCTCCCCACCTTCCCCCCTCCTTCCCCAATCCCCTCTCCGCCCCCTCCCACTCTCCTTCCCCCTCTCCTTACACCCTCCCCCTCTCCTTCCCCATTCCACCTCTCCTCCCCCCCAACGCTCCTTCCCCATTCCACCTCTCCTCCCCATCCAACTCCTTCCCCCCGTCTCCCTCTCCTTTGCACTCCCTCTCTTCTTCCCCCTATCCTTCCCCCTCTCCTTTCCCCGTCTCCTTCCCCCCTTCTCCTTCCCTCCGTCTCCTTCCCCCTCCACTCTCTTCCCCCTCCCTCACCTTCCCCCCTCTCCCTCTCCTTCCCCCCTCCTTTCCCCATCTTACTCCCTTCTCCTTCTCCCTGTCTCCTTCCCCCTCTCCTTCCCCCATCCTTCCGCTTGCCCCCTCTGCTTCCCCCCTTTCCCCCTCTCCTTCACCCCCTCCTCCCCCTCTCCTTGCCCCTCTCCTTCCTCCTCTCCTTGCCCCTCTCCTTCCTCCTCTCCTCCCATCCTCCTTCCTCCCTCCTTCCCCCTCTCCTTCCCTCCATCTCCTTCCCCCTCTCCTTTCCCCGTCTCCTTCCCCCCTTCTCCTTCCCTCCATCTCCTTCCCCCTCTCCTCCCCCTATCCTTCCCCCTCTCCTTTCCCTGTCTCCTTCCCCCTTCTCCTTCCCTCCGTCTCCTTCCCCCCTCCTTCCCCCTCTCCTTCCCTCCGTCTCCTTCCCCCTCTCCTTCCCCTTCTCCTTCACTCCGTCTCCTTCCCCCTCTCCTTCCCCCTCTCCTTCCCTCCGTCTCCTTCCCCCTCTCCTTCCCCTTCTCCTTCCCTCCGTCTCCTTCCCTCTCTCCTTCCCCTTCTCCTTCCCTCCGTCTCCTTCCCCCTCTCCTCTCCCTCTCTCCTTCCCCCTCACCTTCCCCCTCTCGTTCCCTCCGTCTCCTTCCTCCTTTTCTACCCCCTCACCATGTCCCTTTCCTTCCCTCCTCTTCTTCCCCTTCTCCTTCCCCCTCTCCATTCCACCCTCTCCTTTCGCACCCCTCTCCAAACCCCCACTCCTCCCCCCAACTCCTCCCCCCTTCTCCTTCCCTCCGTCTCCTTCCCCCATCCTTCCCCCTCTCCTCCCCCTCTCCTTCCCCCTCTCCTTCCCCCTATCCTTTCCCGTCTCCTTCCCCCCTTCTCCTTCCCTCCGTCTCCTTCCCCCTCCACTCCCTAACCCCCCTCCCTCACCTTTCCCCCCCTCCCTCACCTTTCCCCCCCACTCCTTCCCCCCTCCTTTCCCCATCTTACTCCCTTCTCTTTCTCCCCTTCTTCCCACTCCTTGCCTCCCTCTCCTTCCACCCCCTCCCACCTCTCCTTCCACTTGTCCTCCCCTTCTCCTTTCTCCCCCTTCTCCCCCCTCCCCCTCTCCTTTCCCCCTCTCCTTTCGCACGCCTCTCCAACACCCCCACACCTTCACCCTTTCCTTCCCCCTTCTCCTTCCCCCCTCCTTCCCCCCTCGCCTTCCGCCCTCCTCTCCTTCCCCCTACCCCCTCCTTCCCCCTCCCCACCTTCCCCCCTCATTCCCCTGTCCCCCTCTCCGCCCCCTCCCCTCTCCTTCCCCCTCTCCTTACACCCTCCCCCTCTCCTTCCCCATTCCACCTCTCCTCCCCTCCCCCTCTCCTTTCCCACACCTTTTGCCCCTCCTTCCCGGTCCACCTCTCCTTCCCCCCCCTTCCCCGTCCACCTCTCCTCCCCATCCCCCTCCTTCCCCCTCCCCACCTCCCCCCCTCCTTCCCCAATCCCCTCTCCGCCCCCTCCCACTCTCCTTCCCCCTCTCCTTACACCCTCCCCCTCTCCTTCCCCATTCCACCTTTCCTCCCCATCCCCCTCCTTCCCCCTGTCTCCCTCTCCTCCGCACTCCCTTTCTTCTTCCCCCTGTCTCCTTCTCCCCATCTCCTTCTCCCCGTCTCCTACCACCCCTTCTCCTTCCCCCCATCCTTCCACTTGCCCCCTCTGCTTCCCCCCTTCCCCCCTCTCCTTCACCCCTCCTCCCCCTCTCCTTGCCCCTCTCCTTCCTCCTCTCCTCCCATCCTCCTTCCCCCTCCTTCCCCCTCTCCTTCCCTCCATCTCCTTCCCCCTCTCCTTCCCTCCGTCTCCTTCCCCCTCTCCATCCCCCTCTCCTTCCCCCTCTCCTTCCCTCCATCTCCTTCCCCCTCTCCTTCCCTCCGTCTCCTTCCCCCTCTCCTTCCCCCTCTCCTTTCCCTGTCTCCTTCCCCCCTTCTCCTTTCCTTCCCTCCGTCTCCTTCCCCCTCTCCTACCCTCCATCTCCTTCCCCCCTCTCCTTCCCTCCATCTCCTTTCCCCTCTCCTTCCCCCTTCTCCTTCCCTCCGTCTCCTTCCCCCTCTCCTCCCCCTCCCCTTCCCTCCATCTCCTTCCCCCTCTCCTTCCCTCCATCTCCTTCCCCCTCTCCTTCCCCCTCTCCTTTCCCTGTCTCCTTCCCCCCTTCTCCTTCCCTCCATCTCCTTCCCCCTCTCCTCTCCCCTCTCCTCCCCCTCTCTCCTTCCCCCTCACCTTCCCCCTCTCGTTCCCTCCGTCTCCTTCCTCCTTTTCTACCCCCTCACCATCTCCCTCTCCTTCCCTCCTCTCCTTCCCCCTCTCCTTCCCCCTCTCCATTCCACCCTGTCCTTTCGCACCCCTCTCCAAACCCCCACTCCTCCCCCCAACTCCTTCCCCCTTCTCCTTCCCTCTATCTCCTTCCCCCATCCTTCCCCCTCTCCTTCCCTCCGTCTCCTTCCCCTATCCTTCCCCATCCTCCCCCCCACTCCTCCCCCTCCCCCTCCTTCCCCCAATCTTTCCCCCCCCTTCCCCCCACTCCTTCCCTCCCTCTCCTTCTCCCTTCTCCTTCCCCCTTCTCCTTCCCCCCTCTCCTTCCCCTGCCTCCATACCCCCTCCATCCCCCCTCCATCCCCCCTCCATCCCCCCACTCTCGTTCCCTCCCTCTCTCCTTCCTCCCCTCTCTCCTCCCCTCTCTCCTTCTCCCCTCTCTCATTCTGTCCCAACTCCTCCCCCGTCTCCTTCCTCCCACTACTTGCCCCCCTCTCCTTCCCCCCTCTCCTTTCCCTCACTCCTCCCCCTTGTCCTTCCCCCCATTTCCACACCTCCACTCCTCCCCCCACTCCTCCTCCCCCTCTCCTTCCCCATCCTCCATCCCCCCATTCCCCCCTCTCTCATTCCCTCCCTCTCTCCTTCCTCTCCTTCCCCCTCTCCTTCCTCCCGCACTCTTTCCCCCCTCTCCTTCCCCTTTCTCCATCACCCTTCTACTTCCCCCCCCTTTCCCCTTCACCTCCCCCTCTCTTTGGCCCTCTCCTTCCTCTCCTCTCCTTCCCCCTCTCCTTCTCCCCTTTCCTTCCCCTTCTCCTTCTACCCCTCTCCTTCACCTTCCTTTCCCCCTTATCCCCTTCTCTTTCTCCCCTTCTTCTCCCTCCTTCCTCCCTCTCCTTTCCTCCTCCCTTTGCCCTCCTCCTTTCCCCCCTTACCCCCTTCTCTTTCTCCCCTTCTTCCTCCTCCTTCCCTGTCTCCTTCCCCCTCTCCTCCCCCTCTCCTTCCCACTGTCCTTCCCCCCTCCTCCCCAATCTCCTTCCCCCCTCTCCTACCCCTCTCCTCCTCCTCTCCTTCCCCACCTCCTCCCCCACCTCCTCGCGCTCTACTTCCCCCCTCTCCTTCGCCCCCTCTCCTTCTCCCTTCACCCCTCTTCTTCCATCCCTCTCTCTCCTTCACCATCTCCTTCACCTTCCCCCTCTCTGCTTCTTCTCCCTCCCCCCCCTCCTTCTCCCATCTCCTACCACCCCTTCTCCTTCACCCCTCTCCTTCTGCTTCCCCCCTCTGCTTCTCCCCCTCTCCTTCCCCCCTTCCCCTCCCACTCTCCTTCCCTCTCCCCCTCTCCTTCCCCCTCTCCCCCTCTCCTTCCCCCCTCTCCTTCCCCCTCTCCTTCACTCCCTCCCCCCCTCCAACTCCCTCCCCCTCTCCTTCCCCCCCCTCCCTCCTGCCCCTCTTCTTCCCCCTCCCCTCTGCTTTCTCCTCTCCCCCTCTCCTTCCCCCTCTCCCCCTCTCCTTCCCACCCTCCTTCCCCCTCTCCTTCACCCACTCCCCCTCTCCAACTCCCTCCCCCTCTCCTTTCCCCTCTCCCCCTCTCCTACCCCCCTCTCCTTCCCCCCCTCCCCCTCTCCTTCCCCCCTCTCCTTCCCCCCCTACCTCCCCCTCTCCTTCACCCCCTCCCCTCTCCAACTTCCTCCCCCTCTCCTTCCCCGTCTTCTTCCACCTTTTCTCCTTCCCCCGCTCCTTCCCTCCCCCTCTCCCTCCCCCTCGCCTTTCCTCCATCTCCTTCCCCCTCTCCATTCCACCCTCTCCTTTCGCACCCCTCTCCAAGCCCCCACACCTTCCCCCATTCCTTCCCCTTCTCCTTCCCCCTCCTTCGCCCCCTCTCCTTCCCCCTCTCTTTCCCCCATCCCTACCCCCTCTCCTTCCCTGTCTCGTTCACATTCCTCCACCTCCCTCCCCCACCTCTCCCTCTCCTTCCCCCTACCCTTTTCCCTCTCCTTACCCCTCTCCCTCTCCTCATCCCTCCTTGGCCCCCTCTCCTTCCCCTTCTCCTTCCCCCTCTCCTTCCCCCCTCTCCTCCCCCCTCCTTCACCCCTCTCCTTCCACTTTTTCCCCTCTCCTTCCCCCTCCCCCCTCCATCCCCTTCCCCCCCTCCTTCCCTGTACCACTCCCCCACCTTTCCCCCCTCTTTCCCCATCCCCCTCTCCTTCTCCACCTCTCCCTCTCCTTCCCCCTACCCCTTTCCCTCTCCTTCCCCCCTCCCCCTCTCCTTCCCCCTCTCGTTCACATTCCTCCCATCTCCTTCCCTCACTCTCTCCTTCCTCTTCTTCCTCCCCTCTGCTTCCCCCTTCCCCCTCTCCTTCCCGCTCCTACCCCCCTCTCCTTCCCCTTCCCACTCTCCTTCGCCCTCCCCATCCCCTTTCCCCTACCCCCTCCTTCCCCTTCCCCTTCTCCTTTCCCCTCCTCCACCTTTCCTCCCTCCTTACTCCATGCCCCTCTCCTTCCCCCTAAACCTCTCCCTTTCCTTCCCCCTCTCTTTCCCTTCCCCCCCCTCTCCTTCCCCCCCCTCTCCTTCCCCCCCTCTCCTTCCCCCTCTATCCTTCCCCTTTCCCCCTCCAGCCCCAACTCCCTCTCCTTCCACCCCCTCGCCTCTCCTTCCCTTATTCCCCTCCCCTCTCCTTCCCCCCCTCTCCACCCCCTTCTCCTTCACCCCTCCCCCTCTCTAACTCCCTCCCCCTCTCCTTCCCCCCCCCTTACCCAACACTCCGCCCTCACCGCCACCTCTCATCCACCCTCCTTCCTCCCCTTTCTCCCCTCTCCTTCCCTCCGTCTCCTTCCCCCTCCTTCGCCCCCTACTTCCTTCCCCTTCCCCCTCTCCTTTTGAACCCCTCTACAAGCCCCCTCTCCTTCCCTCCCTCCTTCCCCCCTCTCATTCCACCCGCCCCCTCTCCTTCCCTCCTTCCCCCTCCCCCTCCCCCTCCCTCTCCTTCGTCCTCTCCTCACCTCTCTCCTTCCCCCTCTCCTCCTCCACTCCTTCCTCCCCCTTCTCCCCCCTCCTTCCCTCCGTCTCCTTCCCCCCTCCTTCCCCCTCTCCTTTCCCTCCTCTCCTTTTGCACCCCTCTCCAACACCCCCACTCCTTTCCCCTTTCTTTCCCCATCTCCTTCCCTCCATCCCTACCCCCTCTGCTTCCCCCTCTGCTTCCCCCCCTACACCTCTCTCCTCCCCCCTTCCCCCTTCTCCTTCCCCCCCTCTCTCCTTCTCTCCCTCTCTCCTTCCCCTTTCGTTCACCTTCCTCCCCCTCCTTCCCTCCCTCTCTCGTTCCTCTCCTCTGCTTCCCACCTCCTTCCCCCCTCTCCTACCCCTTCCCCCTCTACTTCCCCCTCCCCACCTCCCCCTCTCCTTCATCTCTACCCCTCTACATCCCCCTTCCCCCTGTCCTTCCCCCTCCCCCTCTCCTTCACCCCTCCCCCCTCTCCTTCACTCCTCCTTTCCCCCTCTTACTCCCTTCTCTTTCTCCCCTCTCCTTCCCCCTTCTCCTTCCCCTCTCCTTCCCCCTCCTTCCCCATCTCCTCCCCCTGCTTCCCCCTCTCCTTCCTCCCTACCCCTCTACCTCTCCTTTCCCCTTCTCCCTCTCCTTTCCCCTCCCCCTCTCCTTCACTCCTCCTTTCCCCCTCTTACTCCCTTCTCTTTCTCCCCTCTCCTTCCCCCTTCTCCTTCCCCTCTCCTCCCCCCTCTTTTCCCCTCTCCTCCCCCTGCTTCCCCCTCTCCTTCCTCCCTACCCCTCTACCTCTCCTTTCCCCTTCTCCCTCTCCTTCCCCCCCCTCCTTCACCTCTCCTTTCCCCCTCTTACTCCCTTCTCTTTCTCCCCTCTCCTTCCCCCTTCTCCTTCCCCTCTCCTCACCCCTCTTTTCCCGTCTCCTCCCCCCTGCTTCCCCCTCTCCTTCCTCTCTACCCCTCCCCCTCTCCTTTCCCCCTTCTCCCTCTCCTTTCCCCTCCCCCTCTCCTTCACCCCTCCTTTCCCCCTCTCACTCCCTTCTCTTTCTCCCCTCTCCTTCCCCCTCCTTCCCCATCTCCTCCCCCCTGCTTCCCCCTCTCCTTCCTCCCTACCACTCTACCTCTCCTTCCCCCTTCCCCTTCTCCGTCCACCCTCCCCCTCTCCTTCCCCCGTTCCTCCTCTCCTTCACCCCTCCCCCTCTCCTTCACCCCTCTTTTCCCCTCTTACTCCCTTCTCTTTCTCCCCTCTCCTTCCCCTTCTCCTTCCCCTCTCCTTCCCCCTCCTTCCCCATCTCCTCCCCCCTGCTTCCCCCTCTCCTTCCTCCCTACCCCTCTACCTCTCCTTTCCCCCTTCCCCTGTCCTTCCCCCTCCCCCTCTCCTTCACCCCTCCCCCTCTCCTTCACCCCTCTTTTCCCCTCTTACTCCCTTCTCTTTCTCCCCTCTCCTTCCCCTTCTCCTTCCCCTCTCCTTCCCCCTCCTTCCCCATCTCCTCCCCCCTGCTTCCCCCTCTCCGTCCACCCTCCCCCTCTCCTTCGCCCGTTCCTCCTCTCCTTCGCACCCCCTCTCTTCACCCGTCCCTCTCTCCTTCCCCCATCTCCTTCCCTCCCCTCTCCTTCTCCCCGTCTCCTACCAACCCCCTCTCCTTCCCCCCTCCCCCTCCTTCCCCTTCCCCCTTCCCCATCCCCGTCTCCTTCCCCTACTCCCTCCCCTTCCCCCTCTCCTTCCTCCTACCCCCTCTCATTGCCCTCCTCCATCCCCCTCTTACCCTCTTCTCATTCTCCCCTTCTTCCCCCTACTTTCCCCCCACTCCTTCCCACCTCCCCTTCCCCCTCTCCTTCCCGCTCTCTCTGTCTCCCTTCCTTCACCTTCCCCCCTCTCCTTTCCTCCCACTCTCCTTCTCTCCTTCCTCTCCTTCCTCCCCCTCCTCCCCCCTCTCCATCCCCCCTCTCCTTAACCCCTTCCCCTTCCACCCTTCTCCTTCCCCCTCCCTCCTCCCATTCCCCCCTGTCCTTCTCCCTCTCCTCCCCACCTTTCCTTCCCCCCTCCTTCACCCTTCTCCTTTCCCCCTCTCCTTCCCCAGTCTCCTTCCCCATTCACCATCCCCCTCTCCTCCCTCTCTCCTTACCACCTCTCTCCTTCCCTCCCCCTCTCCTACCCTCCCTCTCCATCACCTGCCCCCCTCCTTCCCCCCCTCCCTCCGTCTCTCCTTTACCCCTCTCCTTTATCCCCTCTCCTTCCCCCTCTTACCCCCTTCTCTTTCTCCCCTTCTTCTCCCTCCTTCCTCCCTTTCCTTTCCCCCCTTCCCCCCTCCTTCCTCCTGTCTCCTAACCCCTGTCCAACCCCCTCTCCTACCCATCTCCTACCCCCACCTCCCCCTGCCCTCCCCCCTCCACCCCCCTCTCCTTCCCCCACTCCTCCCCCCTCCACCCCCCTCTCCTCCCCCCTCCTTCCCCCCTCTCCTTCCCCCCTCTCCTTCTCCCCTCCTTTCCCCCTCTTGCCCCCCCTTCTATTTCTCCCCTTCTTCCCCTCCATCCATCCTCTCCTTCCCCCTCCTTCCCCCTCCTTCCCCACTTCCCCCGCCTTCCTGCCCCTTCTCCATTCTCCTTCCCTCCATGTCCTTCCCCCCCCCTTCTGCCCCCACTCCTTCCCCCTTCTCCTTACACCTTCTCTTCCACCCCTTCTCCTTCCCCCGATCCTTCCCCTTCTCCTTTCCCCCCTCTCCTTGCCCCCTCCTTTCCCCCACTTACCTCCTTCTCTTTCTCCCCTTCTGCCCCCTCCTTCCTCCCTCTCCTTTCCCCCTTCCCCCTTCCCCTCTCTCCTTCCCCTCTCTCCATCCCCCTCTCCTTCCCCCCTCCTTCCCACCCTGTCCTTCCCCCCTCCTTCCCGCCCTGTCCTTCCCCTCTCTCCTTCCCCTTCTCCTTCCACCGATTTCTCCTTCCACCTCCTTACCCCCTCTCCTTCATTACTCTCCTTCCCCTTCCCCCTTCTCCTTCCCCCCTCCTTCCCTCCCTCTCCTTCCCCTTACCCCCTCTCCTTCCCCATCCCCATCTCCTTGCTCTCCTCCTTTCCCCCTCTTATCCCCTTTTCTTTCTCCCCTTCTTCCCCCTACTTCCCCCCTGTTCTTCCCCCCTCCCCCTCCTTCCCCCTCTCCTTCATCTTCCCCCTCCTTCCCCCTCCTTCCCCTTCCTCTCCTTCCTCCCCTCTCCTAACCCCCTTCTCCTTCCACCCTTCTCCTTCTCCCTCCTTCCCCCCTCTCCTTCCCCCCTCCCCTTCCCCCTCCCCTTCCCCCTGCCATTCCCCCCTCTCATTCCCCCCTCTCCTCTGCCCCTCCTTCCCCATTCTCCTCCCCATTCTGCTTACCCCCTCTCCTTCCCCCTTCTCCTTCCCCCCTTCCTCCCCCTCTCCTTCCTTCCCTCCCTCTCTCCTTCCCCCTCTCCTTCACCTGCCCCCTCTCCTTCTCCTCCTCCCTCCTTCCCTTCCTCTCACAGTTCTCCCCTCTCCTTCCCCCTCCTTTCCCCCCTTCTCTTTCTCCCCTTCCTCCCCCCTTCCTCCCTCTCCTTCCCCCTTCCTTCCCCCTCTCCTTCCCCTATCTCCTTCTCCCCTTCTCCTTCCACCCTTCTCTTTCCCCCTCCTTACCCCCCTCCCCTTCCCCCTTTTACTAACCCCCTTCTTCCCCTGACCCCCTCTCCTTCCCTCTCGTCCCTCTCCTTGCCCTACTCCTTTCCACCTCTTACCCCCTTCTCTTTCTCAGCTTCTTTCCCCTCTGTCCCCCTCTCCCTCCCCCCTCCTTCCCCCCTCCTCCATTTCCCCTTCCCCCTCTCCTACCACCCCTTCTCCTTCCCACACTCCTTCCCACCATCTCCTTCCCCCTTTCCTCCCCCCTCTCCTCCCCCTTCCCCTTCTCCTTCCTCACCACCTTCCCCCTTCTTTCTTCACCCCCTCTCCTTCTCCTTTCTTCTTCCCCCTTCTCCTTCCTCCTCTCCCCCCTCCTCCCCTTCTTTCCTTCGCCCCCTCTCCTTCCCCCTCTCCATTACCTGCCCCCGCTCCTTCCCCCTCCTTTCCACCTCTTACCCCCTTCTATTTCTCCCCTTCTTCCCTCTCCTTCCACCCTCTCCTTCCGCCCTCTCCTCCCCCCCTCACCTTCATCCCCTCTCCTGACCCCCTCCTTCAGCCCCTCTCTCCTTCCCTCCCTCTCTCCTTCCCCCCAACCTTCATCCCCTCTCCTGACCCTCTCCTTCACCCCCTCTCTACTTCCCTCCCTCTCTCCTTACTCCCCTCTCCTCCACCCTCCTTTCCCCCTCTTACCCCCTTCTCTTTCTCCCCTTCTTCCCCCCCTCCTCCTCCACTCCTTCTTCACCCCACTCCTTCCCGCCCTCCATTTCTCCTTCCACCTCTCTTTCCCCACTCTCCACCCCCCTCTCTCCTTCCCCCTCTTCTTCCTGCTCTCCTACCCTCCTCCTTCCCCTTCCCCCTCTCCTTCCCCTCCCCCTCTCCTTCCCCCTTCCCCGCTGTATTACCCCTCTCCCTCCCCATCCCCCCACTCCTTCCCCCTCTCCTCCCCCTTCCCCTAACCCCGTCCTTCCGCTCCTCCATTCTCCTTCTACCTCTCCCACATTCTCCTCCCCCTCCCTCTCCCACATTCTCCTCCCCCTCCCTCTCCCTCATTCTCCTCCCCATCCCCCTCCCTCATTCTCCATCCCCCTTCCGCTCCTCCATTCTCCTACCCCCCTCCCTCATTCCTCATCCTCCTCCCCTCCCTCTCGCTCTCACTCATTCTCCTCTCCCCTCCCCCTCGCACTCCCTCATTCTCTTCCTCCTCCCTCTCCCACTCCCTCATTCTCCTCCTCCTCCCCCTCCCTCCCCTCCCCCTCCCCCTCCCTCTCCCTCCCTCTCCCTCCCCATCCCCCTCATCCCCTCCCCCTCCCTCTCCCTCTCCCTCTCCCTCCCCCTCTCCCTCTCCCTCCCTCTCCCTCTCCCTCTCCCTCATTCTCCTCTCCCTCCCCTCCCCTCCCTCTCCCTCTCCCTCTCCCTCTCCCTCTCCCTCCCCCTCCCCCTCTCACTCTCCCTCTCCCTCTCCCTCATTCTCCTCCCCATCCCTCTCCCTCATTCTCCTCTCACTCCCCCTCCTTCTCCCTCCTCCCTCCCCCCTCCCCCTCTCCCTCTCCCTCCCATTCCCTCTCCCTCTCCCTCCCCCTCTCCCTCTCCCTCATTCTCCTCCCCATCCCTCTCCCTCATTCTCCTCTCACTCCCCCTCCTTCTCCCTCCTCCCTCCCCCCTCCCCCTCTCCCTCTCCCTCCCATTCCCTCTCCCTCTCCCTCCCCCTCTCCCTCTCCCTCATTCTCCTCCCCATCCCTCTCCCTCATTCTCCTCTCACTCCCCCTCCTTCTCCCTCCTCCCTCCCTCCTCCCCCTCTCCCTCTCCCTCCCTCTCCCTCCCCCTCTCCCTCTCCCTCCCCCTCTCCCTCTCCCTCTCCCTCATTCTCCTTCCCCCTCCCACATTCTCCTCCCGCATTCTCCTTTCTCATCCCCGTCCCTCTCCCTCACTCTCCGACCCGCTCCCTCATTCTCCTGCCCCCTCCCTCATTCTCCTACCCGCTCCCCTCCCTCATTCTCCTTGCCCCTCCCTCATTCTCCTTCCCCCTCCATCGCACTCGTTCTCCTCCCCCTCCAACTCCCTCTCCCTCATTTTCCTCTCCCTCCCTCTCCTTCATTCTCCATCCCCCTCCCTCCTTCAATCTCCTTCCCCTCCCTCATTCACCTTCCCCCTCCCTCATTCTCCTCCTCTCCCTCATTCTCCTTCCTCCACCCCCTCACTTTTTCTCCTTCCCCCTCCCTCTCCATCTCCCTCTCCCTCATTCTCCTCCCCCTCCCTCAATCTCCTTCCCCTCCCTCATTCTCCTTCACTCTCCCTCTCCCTCATTTTCCTCCCCCTCCCTCTCCCCCTCCCCCATTCTCCTCACCCCCCTCTCCCATTCTACTCACCCCCCTCCCCCATTCTCCTCACCCCCCTCTCCCCCTCTCCCGCTCCCCCATTCTCCTCACCCCCCTCTCCCCCTCTCCCGCTCCCCCATTCTCCTCACCCCTCTCTCACCCTTCCCCCATTCTCCTGACCACTCCACATTCTCCTCAACTCTCCACTCTCCCCCATTCTCCTCTCCCTCCCCCATTCTCCCCCCTCCGTCATTCTCCTTCAACCCTCCCTCATTTTCCATCTCTCTCCCACTCCCTCATTCTACTCCCCTCCCTCATTCTCCTCCCCCTCCTTCTCCCTCATTCTCCTCCCCTCCCTCTCCTTCATTCTCCTCCCCCACCCTCTCCCTCGCCCTCAGTCGTCTCCTCCAACCCTCTCCCTCATTCACCTCCCCCTGCCCTCTCCCTCTCCCTCATTCACCTCTCCCTCCCCTCTCCTCCTACCTCATTCTCCTCCCCCTCCCTCTCCCTCATTCTGCTCCCCCTCCCTCCTTTCCCCCCTCCCTCCCCCATTCTCCACCTCCCACCCCCTCCCCATTCTCCTGCCCCTCCCTCATTCTCCTTCCTCCTCCACCCTCCCCATTCTCCTCCCATTCCCTCTCCCTCATTCTCCTCCCCCTCCCTCTCCCTCATTCTCCTCCCCTACCTTTCCCCATTTTTCTCACCCCAACCCTCCCTCTCCCTCATTCTCCTCCCCTCTCCCCCTCCCTCATTCTCCTCCCCTCCCTCTCGCCCTCCCCCATTCTCCTCCCCTCCCTCTCCCCCTCCCCATTCTCCTCCCCAACCCAATCCCTCATTCTCCTTCCCCCTCCCTCCTTGTCCTTCCTCCTCCCCTCCCTCATTCTCCATCCCCCTCCCTCCGCCTCATTCACCTTTCCCCTCCCCCTCCTCCATTCACCTACCCCCTCCCTCATTCCGCTTCCTCCTCACCCTCCCTTTCCCTCTCACTCATTCTCCTTCTATCTCCCTCATTCTCCTCCACTCTCCCTCATTCTCCTTCCTCCTCCTGCATTCGCCATCCCCCTCCCTGCCTCATTCACCTTCCCCCTCCGTCATTCTCCTCCCCCCCCCTCATTCTCCTTCCCTCTCCCTCTCCCTCATTTTCCTCCCCTCCCTCTCCCTCATTCTCATTTCCCCCCCTCCCTCATTCTCATTTCCCCCCCTCATTCTCCACCCCCTCCCCCATTCTCTTTCATCCCTCATTCTCCTCCCCTCTCCCCTCCCTCATTCTCCTCCTCCCTTATTCTCCTTCCCCCTCCCTCCTCCTCCTTCCCCTCCCTCATTCTTCATCCCCTCACACTCCCTCATTCTCCTCCCTCTCCCCTCCCCCTCCTCCACCCCCATTCTCCTCCTGCTCCCCCTCCCCCATTCTCCTCCCCTCCCTCTCCCCCTCCCCATTCTCCTCACCCCCCTCCCCATTCTCCTCACCTCTCTCTCCCCCCTCCCCATTCTCCTCCCCCTCCCTCATTGTCCATCTCTCTCCCACTCCCTCATTCTCCTCCCTCCCCCTCATTCTCCTTCCCCCTCTCTCTTCCTCTCCTACTCCCTCATTCTCCTCCCCCACCCTCTCCCTCATTCACCTCCCCTCCCCTCTCCCTCTCCCTCATTCACCTCCCCCTCCCCTCTCCTCCTCCCACATTCTCCACCCCCTCCCCCTCCCCATTCTCATGCCCATCCCTCTCCCTCATTCTCCTTCTTCCTCCCTCTCCCTCATTCACCTCCCCCTCACTCTCCCTCATTCACCTCCCCCCAACCTCTCCCTCCCCCTCCCCCTCTCCCTCCCCCTCCCTCTCCCTCATTCTCCTCCCCCTCCCTCTCCCTCATTCTCCTCCCCTCCCTCTCCCTCATTCTCCTCCCCCTCCCCCTCCCTCTCCCTCTCCCTCATTCTCCTCCCCCTCCCTCTCCCTCTCCCTCCCTCTCCTTCATTCTCCTTCCCTCTCCCTCTCCCTCATTCTCCTCCCCATCCCTCTCCCTCATTCTCCTCCCCTCCCTCATTCTCCTCCCCTCTCCCTCACTCTCCTCCCCCTCCCTCTCCCTCATTCTCCTCCCCTCTCCCTCATTCTCCTCCTCCTCCCTCTCCCACATTCTCCTCCCCACCTCACCCTCCCACCCTCTCATTCTCCTTCCTTTCCCTCCCCCTCCCCCTCATTTTCCTTCCGTCTCCCTCGTTCTCCTCCCCCTCCCACATTATCCTCCCCCTCCCTCGTTCTCCTTTCCCCTCCCTCTCCCTCATTCTCTTTCCTCCTCCCCTCCCTCATTCTCCTTTCCCCTCCATCTCCCTCATTCTCCTCCCCCCTCCAACTCCCTCTCCCTCATTCTCCTCCCCTCCCTCTCCCTCTACCCCATTCTCCTACCCCCTTCCTCATTCTGCTTCCTCCTCTCCCTCCCTCTCACTCTCCCACATTGTCCTCCCCCTCCTCCTCCCTCTCCCTCATTCTCATTCCCCCTCCTCTTCCATCATTCTCCTCCCCCTCCCTCATTCTCCTCCCCTTCCCACATTCTCTTTCATCCCTCATTCTCCTTCCACCTCATTTCCCTCATTCTCCTCTCCTCTCCCCCTCCCTCATTCTCCTCCCCCCTCATTCTCCTTCCCCCTCCCTCCTCCTCCTTCCCCTCCCTCATTCTTCATCCCCTCACACTCCCTCATTCTCCTCTCTCTCCCCTCCCCCTCCTCCACCCCCATTCTCCTCCTGCTCCCCCTCCCCATTCTCCTCCCCTCCCTCTCCCCCTCCCCCATTCTCCTCACCCCCCTCCCCCATTCTCCTCCCCTCCATCTCCCCCTCCCCCATTCACCTCCCCCTCCCTCTCCCCCCATGCTCCTGCCCCCTTCATTCTCCTGCAACCCTCCCTCATTCTCCTCCCCCTCCCTCATTCTCCATCCCCTCCCTCTCCCCCTCCCCCTCCCCCATTATCCTCACCCCTCTCTCCCCCTCCCCATTCTCCTCATGCTCCTCCCCCTCCCTCATTCTCCTCACCCCTCTCTCCCCCTCCCCCATTCTCCTCACCCCTACCCCCTTCTCCTCCCCCTCCCCATTCTCCTCCCCCTCCCTCTCCCTCATTTTCCTCCCCCTTCATCTCCCTCAGTCTCCTCCCCCTCCCTCTCCCTCATTCTCCTCCCCTCCCCTCTCCTCCTCCCTCATTTTCCTCCCCCTCCCTCTCCCTCATTCTCCTCCCCCTCCCTCCTCCCGCTCCCTCCTCCCCATTCTCCTTCCATCTCCCCTCCCTCATTATTCTCCCCATTCTCCTTACCCCACCCCCTCCCTCTCCCTCATTCTCCTCCCCTCTACCACTCCCCCATTCTCCTCCACTCTCCCCCTCCCTCATTCTCCATCCCCATCCCACTCCCTCATTCTCCTCCCTCTCCCTCTCCCTCATTCTCCTCCCCCTCCCTCTCCCTCTCCCTCATACTCCTCCCTCTCCCTCATACTCCTCCCCCTCCCTCTCTCTCATTCTCCTCCCCTCCCTAATTCTCCTTCCCCCTCCACCCTCCCTCATTCTTCTTCCCCCTCACTTTACCTCATTCTCCTTCCCTCTCCCTCATTCTCCTTCCCTCTCCCTCATTCTCCTCCCCTCTCCCTCATTCTCCTCCCCTCTCCCTCATTCTCTTTCCCTCCCTCATTCTCCTTCCCTCTCCCTCTTTCTCCTCCCCCTCCCTCTCCCTCATTCTCCTCCCACTCTCTCTCCCTCATTCCCCTCTCTCTCTGTCTCTCTCTCCCTCACTCTCCTCCCGCTCCCTCTCCCTCATCCTCCTCCCACTCCCTCATACTCCTCCTCCTCCTCTCCCTCCCTCATCCTCCTCCCCTCCCTCATCCTCCTCCCCTGCCTCATTCTCCTTCCCTCTCCCTCATTCTCCTCCCCTCTCCCTCATTCTCTTTCCCTCCCTCATTCTCCTTCCCTCTCCCTCTTTCTCCTCCCCCTCCCTCTCCCTCATTCTCCTCCCACTCTCTCTCCCTCATTCCCCTCTCTCTCTGTCTCTCTCTCCCTCACTCTCCTCCCGCTCCCTCTCCCTCATCCTCCTCCCACTCCCTCATACTCCTCCTCCTCCTCTCCCTCCCTCATCCTCCTTCCCTCCCTCATCCTCCTCCCCTCTCTCATTCTCCTTCCTCCTCCACCCTCCCTCATTCTCCTCCCCTCTCCCTCTCCCTCATTCTCCTCCCCCTCCCTCATCTCCGTCCCCTTTCCTCTCCCTCATTCTCCTTCGCATTCCCTCATTCTCCTTCGCACTCCCTCATTCTCCTCCCCGTCCCTCTCCCTCTCCCTCGTTCTCCTCCCCATCCCTCTCCCTCTTCCTCATTCTCCTCCCCCTCCCTCTCCCTCTCCCTCATTCTCCTCCCCCTCCCTCATTCTGCTCCCCCTCCCTCATTCTCCTCCCCCTCCCTCATTCTCCTCCCCTCTACCCTCCCTCATTTTCCTTCCCTCTCCCTCTCCCTCATTCTCCTCCCCCTCCCTCACCCTCAATCTCCTCCCCCTCCCTCCCCCACTTCCTCATTCTCCTCCCCCTCCGTCCCTCTCCCACATTCTCCTCCCCCTCCCTCTCCATCTCCCTCATTCTCCTTCCCCCTCCCTCACCCCCTTTCTCCTCCCCTCCCTCATTTTCCTTCCCCCTCCTGCTCCCTCTATCTTTCCCTCATTCTCCTTCCCCCTCCCCTCCCTCTCTCTCTCTCCCTCATTCTCCTTCCCCCCCTCTACCTCATTTTCCTTCCCTCTCCCTCATTCCCCCTCCCCCACCTCATTGTCCTTCCCCATCCCTCATTCTCCATCCCTCTCCCTCTTCCTCATTCTCTGCCCCCCTCCCTCTCCCTCTCCCTCATTCTCCTACCCCCTCCCTCTCCCTCTCCCTCATTCTCCGCCCCCTCCATCTCCCTGTCCGACATTCTCCTTCACCCTCCCTAATTGTCCTTCCCCCTCCCCCACCCTCTTACTCCTTCCCTCTCCCCCTCCCTCATTTGCCTTCCCCTCCCTCATTCTCCTTCCCCCTCCTCTCCCTCATTCTCCTCTCCTCTTCCTCTCCTCATTCTCCTCCCCCTCATTCTACATCCCCCTCCCTCTCCCTCATTCTCCTTCCCCCTCCCCTCCCTCATTCTCCTCCCCTCCCTCTCCCTCATTTTCCTCCCCTCCCTCTCCCTCAATCTCCGCCCCATCCCTCTCCCTCATTCTCCTTCCCATCCCTCTCCCTCTCCCTCATTCTCCTTCCCTTTCGCCCTCCCTCATTCTCCACCCCCTCCCTCTGCCTCATTCTCCTCTCCCTCCCTCTTCCTCATTCTCCTCCCCCTCCCTCTCCCTCATTCTCCACCCCCTCCCTCTCCCTCTCCCTCATTCCCCTCCCCCTCTCTTTCCCTCTCCCTCATTCCCCTCCCCCTCCCTCTCCCTCATTCGCCTCCCCTCCCTCTCCCTCTCTCTCATTCTCCTCCCCCTCCCTCTCCCTCTCCCTCATTCTTCTTCCCCTCCCTCATTCTCCTCCCCTCTCCCTCATTCACCTTCCCTCTCCCTCTCTCTCACCCTCATTCTCCTCCCCTCCCTCTCCCTCTACCTCATTCTCCTCCCCCTCCCTCTTCCTCTACCTCATTCTCCTCTCCATCCCTCTCCCTCTCCCTCATTCTCCTTCCCCCTCCCTCTCCCTCTGCCTTTACCTCATTCTCCTCCCCCTCACTCTTCCTCTCCCTCATACCCCTCCCCCTTCCTCTCCCTCTCCATGATTCCCCTCCCCCTCCCTTTCCCTCTCCCTCATTCCCCTCCCCCTCCCTCTCCCTCTCCCTCATTTCCCTCCCCTCCCTCTCCCTCATTCTCCTCCCCCTCCCACTCCCTTTCCCTTATTCTCCTTCCCTCTCCCCCTCCCTCATTCTACTGCCCCTCATTCTCCTCCCCCTCAATCTCAGTCTTCCTCCACCTTCCCTCATTCCCCTTCCCTCTCCCTCTCCCTCATTCTCCTCCCCCCTCCCTCTCCCTCTCCATCATTCTCCTTCCCTCAACCTCATTCTACTTCCCCCTCTGTCACCCTCTTTCTTCACCACCTCCCCCTTTCTCCTCCCCTCCCTCATTGTCCTCCCTCCTTCCCCCTCCCTCTCTCTCCCTCATTCTTCTTCCCCTCCCCCTCCCTCTTACTCCTTCCCTCTTTCTCTCCCTCATTCACATTCCCCCTCCCCCTCCCTCATTCGCCTTCCCTCTCCCTCTCCCCTCCCTCATTCTCCTCCCTCTCCCACTCCCTCATTCTCCTTCCCCCTCCCTCTCCCTCTCCCTCATTCTCCTCCCTCTCCCTCATTCTACATCCCCCTCCCTCTCCCTCATTCTCCTTCGCCCTCCTTCATTCTCCTTTCCCCTGCCTAATTCTGCTTCCCCCTCCCCTCCCTCATTCTCCTTCCCCCTCCCTGTCCCTCATTCTCCTCCCCTCCCTCTCCCTCATTCGCCAACCCCTCCCTCTCCCTCATTCTCCTCCCCTCTCTCTCCCTCATTCTCCTTCCCTCCCTCCCCCTCAATCTCCTCCCCCTCCCCTCCGTCATTCTCCTTACCCCTCCCTCATTCTCCTCCCCCTCCCCCTCCCTCTCCCTCATTCTCCTCCACCTCCCTCTCCCTCTCCCTCATTCTCCTCCCCCCTCCCTCTCTCTCACCCTCATTCTCCTTCCCCTCCCTCTCCCTCTATCTCATTCTCCTCCCCATCCCCCTCCCTCTCCCTCATTCTCCTCCCCCTCCGTCACCCTCATTCTCCTTCCCCCTCCCCTCCCTCATTCCTCTCCCCCTCCCTCTCCCTCTCCCTCATTCTCCTTTCCACTCACTCATTCTCCTCCCCACCCCACTCCCTCTCCCTCATTCTCTTTCCCTCTCCATCATTCTCCTACCGTCCCTCTCCACTCCCTCATTCTCTTTTCCCCTCCCTCTCCCTCTGCCTCTCCCTTATTCTCCTCCCCCTCCCTCTCCCTCATTCTCCTCCCCCCACTCTTCCTCTCCCTCATACCCCTCCCCCTCCCTCTCCCTCTCCCTGATTCCCCTTCCCCTCCCTTTCCCTCTCCCTCATTCCCCTCCCCCTCCCTCTCCCTTTCCCTCATTTCCCTCCCCTCCCTCTCCCTCATTCTCCTTCTCTCTCCCTCTCCCTCATTCTACTGCCCCTCATTCTCCTCCCCCCTCAATATCAGTCCTCCTCCACCTTCCCTCAATCCCCTTCCCCCTCCCCCTCCCTCATTCTCCTTCCCCCTGCCTCATTCTCCTTTCCAGTCCCCCACCCCCCTCTCATTCTCCTTACCCCCCCCATTCTCCTTCCCTCTCCCTCATTCTCCTCCGCCTCTGTCTCACTCTCCCTCATTCTCCTCCCTCTCCCTCTCCATCATTCTCCTCCCCATCCCTCTCCCTCTCCCTCATTCTCCTCCCCCTCCCTCTCCCTCATTCTCCTCCCCATCCCTCTCCCTCATTATCCTCCCCTCCCTCTCCCACTCCCTCATTCTCCTTCCCACTCCCTCTCCCTCTCTGTCATTTTCCTCCCCCTCCCTCTCCCTCATTCTCCTCCCCCGACTCTTCCTCTCCCTCATACCCCTCCCCCTCCCTCTCCCCCATTCCCCTCCCCCTCCATTTCCCTCTCCCTCATTCCCCTCCCCCTCCCCCTCCCTCTCCCTCATTTCCCTCCCTCTCCCTCATTATCCTCCCCCTCCCCTCCCTCTCCCTCATTCTCCTTTCCCCTCCGTAACCCTCTTTCTCCACCCCCTCCCCTTTCTCCTCCCCTCCCTCATTGTCCTCACCCTCCCTCATTCTCCTTCCCCCTCCCTCATTCTCATTCTCCTCCCCTCCCGCTCCCTTTACTCATTCTCCCCACCCTCCCTCTCCTTCATTCTCCTTCCCCCTGCCTCATTCTCCTTTCCAGTCCCCCCCCCCTCATTCTCCTTACCCCCAATTCTCCTTCACTCTTCCTCATTCTCCTCCCTCTCCCTCTCCCTCATTCTCCTCCGCCTCCGTCTCCCTCTCCCTCATTCTCCTCCCCCCTCCCTCTCTCTCACCCTCATTCTCCTCACTCTCCCTCATTCTCCTCCCTCTCCCTCTCCCTCATTGTCCACCTCCCTCTCCCTCTCCCTCATTCTCCTCCCCCTCCCTCTCTCTCACCCTCATTCTCCTCACTCTCCCTCATTCTCCTCCCTCTCCCTCTCCCTCATTCTCCTCCCCCTCCCTCTCCCTCTCCCTCATTCTCCTTCCCTCTCCCTCTCCCCCTCCCTCATTCTCCACCCCCCTCTCCCTCTCCTTCATTCTCCTGCTCCTCCCTCTCCCTCTCCCTCATTCTCCTCCCCCTCCCTCTCCCTCTCCCTCATTCTCCTTCCCCTTCCCTCTCCCTCTCCCTCATTCTCCTCCGACTCCCTCATTCTCCTTCCCCCTCCCTCTCCCGCTCATCATTCTCCTCCCACTCCCTCATTCTCCTACCCCCTCCCTCTCCCTCTCCCTCATTCTCCTCCCTCTCCCCCTCCCTCATTCTCCTTCCCCCTCCCTCTCCCTCTCCCTCATTCTCCTCCCACTCCCTCATTCTCCTTCCCCCTCCCTCTCCCTCTCCCTCATTCTCCTCCGACTCCCTCATTCTCCTTCCCCCTCCCTCTCCCTCTCCCTCATTCTCCTCCCCCTCCCTCATTCTACATCCCCTCCCTCTCCCTCATTCTCCTTCGCCCTCCCTCATTCTCCTCCGACTCCCTCATTCTCCTTCCCCCTCTCCCTCCCTCTCCCTCATTCTCCTTCCCCCTCCCCTCCCTCATTCACCTTCCCCCTCCCTGTCCCTCATTCTCCTCCCCTCCCTCTCCCTCATTCTCCTCCCCTCCCTCCCCCTCATTCTCCTCCCCTCCCTCTCCCTCAATCTCCTCCCCCTCCCCTCCGTCATTCTCCTTACCCCTCACTCATTCTCCTTCCCCCTCCCTCTCCCTCTCCCTCATTCTCCTTTCCACTCCATCATTCTCCACCCCTCCCTCTCCCACTCCCTCATTCTCCTTCGCCCTCCCTCTCCCTCTGCCTCTCCCTCATTCTCCTCCCCCTCACTCTTTCTCTCCCTCATACCCCTCCCCCTCCCTCTCCCTCTCCCTGATTCCCCTCCCCCTCCCTTTCCCTCTCCCTCATCCCCTCCCCCTCCCTCTCCCTCTCCCTCATTTCACTCCCCTCCCTCTCCCTCATTCTCCTCCCCCTCCCGCTCCCTTTCCCTCATTCTCCTTCCCTCACCCTCTCCCTCATTCTACTGCCCCTCATTCTCCTCCGCCTCAACCTCAGTCCTCCTCCACCTTCCCTCATTCCCCTTCCCTCTCCCTCTCCCTCATTCTCCTCCCCTCCCTCTCCCTCTCCAATATTCTCCTTCCCTCAACCTCATTCTACTTCCCCCTCTGTCACCCTCTTTCTCCACCCCCTCCCCCTTTCTCCTCCCCCTCCCTCATTGTCCTCCCTCTCCCTCATTCTCCTCCCCCTCCCTCATTTTCCTTACTCCTCCCACATTCTCATTCTCCTCCCCTCCCTCTCCCACTCCCTCATTCTCCTTCCCCCTCCCTCTCCCTCTGCCTCTCCCTCATTCCCCTCCCCCTCCCTTTCCCGCTCCCTCATTCCCCTCCCCTCCCTCTCCCTTTCCCATTCTCCTTCCCTCTCCCCCTCCCTCATTCTACTGCCCCTCATTCTCCTCCCCCTCAATCTCAGTCTTCCTCCACCTTCCCTCATTCCCCTTCCTTCTCCCTCTCCCTCATTCTCCTCCCCCCTCCCTCTCCCTCTCCATCATTCTCCTTCCCTCAACCTCATTCTACTTCCCCCTCTGTCACCCTCTTTCTTCACCACCTCCCCCTTTCTCCTCCCCTCCCTCATTGTCCTCCCTCCTTCCCCCTCCCTCTCTCTCCCTCATTCTTCTTCCCCTCCCCCTCCCTCTTACTCCTTCCCTCTCCCTCTCCCTCATTCACATTTCCCTCCCCCTCCCTCATTCGCCTTCCCTCTCCCTCTCCCCTCCCTCATTCTCCTCCCTCTCCCACTCCCTCATTCTCCTTCCCCCTCCCTCTCCCTCTCCCTCATTCTCCTCCCTCTCCCTCATTCTACATCCCCCTCCCTCTCCCTCATTCTCCTTCGCCCTCCTTCATTCTCCTTTCCCCTGCCTAATTCTGCTTCCCCCTCCCCTCCCTCATTCTCCTTCCCCCTCCCTGTCCCTCATTCTCCTCCCCTCCCTCTCCCTCATTCGCCAACCCCTCCCTCTCCCTCATTCTCCTCCCCTCTCTCTCCCTCATTCTCCTTCCCTCCCTCCCCCTAAATCTCCTCCCCCTCCCCTCCGTCATTCTCCTTACCCCTCCCTCATTCTCCTCCCCCTCCCTCTCCCTCTATCTCATTCTCCTCCCCATCACCCTCCCTCTCCCTCATTCTCCTCCCCCTCCGTCACCCTCATTCTCCTTCCCCCTCCCCTCCCTCATTCCCCTCCCCCTCCCTCTCCCTCTCCCTCATTCTCCTTTCCACTCCCTCATTCTCCTCCCCACCCCACTCCCTCTCCCTCATTCTCTTTCCCTCTCCATCATTCTCCTACCGTCCCTCTCCACTCCCTCATTCTCTTTTCCCCTCCCTCTCCCTCTGCCTCTCCCTTATTCTCCTCCCCCTCCCTCTCCCTCATTCTCCTCCCCCCACTCTTCCTCTCCCTCATACCCCTCCCCCTCCCTCTCCCTCTCCCTGATTCCCCTTCCCCTCCCTTTCCCTCTCCCTCATTCCCCTCCCCCTCCCTCTCCCTCTCCCTCATTTCCCTCCCCTCCCTCTCCCTCATTCTCCTTCTCTCTCCCTCTCCCTCATTCTACTGCTCCTCATTCTCCTCCCCCCTCAATCTCAGTCCTCCTCCACCTTCCCTCATTCCCCTTCCCCCTCCCCCTCCCTCATTCTCCTTCCCCCTGCCTCATTCTCCTTTCCAGTCCCCCACCCCCCTCTCATTCTCCTTACCCCCCCATTCTCCTTCCCTCTCCCTCATTCTCCTCCACCTCTGTCTCCCTCTCCCTCATTCCCCTCCCCCTCCCTCTCCCTCTCCCTCATTTCCCTCCCCTCCCTCTACCTCATTCTCCTTCTCTCTCCCTCTCCCTCATTCTACTGCCCCTCATTCTCCTCCCCCCTCAATCTCAGTCCTCCTCCACCTTCCCTCATTCCCCTTCCCCCTCCCCCTCCCTCATTCTCCTTCCCCCTGCCTCATTCTCCTTTCCAGTCCCCCACCCCCCTCTCATTCTCCTTACCCCCCCCCCATTCTCCTTCCCTCTCCCTCATTCTCCTCCGCCTCTGTCTCCCTCTCCCTCATTCTCCTCCTCCCTCCCTCTCTCTCACCCTCATTCTCCTCCCTCTCCCTCTCCATCATTCTCCTCCCCATCCCTCTCCCTCTCCCTCATTCCTCCCCCTCCCTCTCCCTCATTCTCCTCCCCCTCCCTCTCCCTCATTATCCTCCCCTCCCTCTCCCACTCCCTCATTCTCCTTCCCACTCCCTCTCCCTCTCCCTCTCTGTCATTTTCCTCCCCTCCCTCTCCCTCATTCTCCTCCCCCGACTCTTCCTCTCCCTCATACCCCTCCATTTCCCTCTCCCTCATTCCCCTCCCCCTCCCCCTCCCTCTCCCTCATTTCCCTCCCTCTCCCTCATTATCCTCCCCCTCCCCCTCCCTCTCCCTCATTCTCCTTTCCCCTCCGTAACCCTCTTTCTCCACCCCCTCCCCCTTTCTCCTCCCCTCCCTCATTGTCCTCACCCTCCCTCATTCTCCTTCCCCCTCCCTCATTCTCATTCTCCTCCCCCTCCCGCTCCCTTTACTCATTCTCCCCACCCTCCCTCTCCTTCATTCTCCTTCCCCCTGCCTCATTCTCCTTTCCAGTCCCCCCCCCTCATTCTCCTTACCCCCAATTCTCCTTCACTCTTCCTCATTCTCCTCCCTCTCCCTCATTCTCCTCCGCCTCCGTCTCCCTCTCCCTCATTCCCCTCCCCCCTCCCTCTCTCTCACCCTCATTCTCCTCACTCTCCCTCATTCTCCTCCCTCTCCCTCTCCCTCATTGTCCACCTCCCTCTCCCTCTCCCTCATCTCCTCCCCCTCCCTCTCTCTCACCCTCATTCTCCTCACTCTCCCTTCATTCTCCTCCCTCTCCCTCTCCCTCATTCTCCTCCCCTCCCTCTCCCTCATTCTCCTTCCCTCTCCCTCTCCCCCTCCCTCATTCTCCACCCCCCTCTCCCTCTCCTTCATTCTCCTCCCCCTCCCTCTCCCTCTCCCTCATTCTCCTCCCCCTCCCTCTCCCTCTCCCTCATTCTCCATCCCCTTCCCTCTCCCTCTCCCTCATTCTCCTCCGACTCCCTCATTCTCCTTCCCCCTCCCTCTCCCGCTCATCATTCTCCTCCCACTCCCTCATTCTCCTACCCCCTCCCTCTCCCTCTCCCTCATTCTCCTCCCTCTCCCCCTCCCTCATTCTCCTTCCCCCTCCCTCTCCCTCTCCCTCATTCTCCTCCCACTCCCTCATTCTCCTTCCCCCTCCCTCTCCCTCTCCCTCATTCTCCTCCCCCTCCCTCATTCTACATCCCCTCCCTCTCCCTCATTCTCCTCCGACTCCCTCATTCTCCTTCCCCCTCCCCTCCCTCATTCTCCTTCCCCCTCCCTGTCCCTCATTCTCCTCCCCTCCCTCTCCCTCATTCTCCTCCCCCTCCCTCCCCCTCATTCTCCTCCCCTCCCTCTCCCTCAATCTCCTCCCCCTCCCCTCCGTCATTCTCCTTACCCCTCACTCATTCTCCTCCACCTCCCTCTCCCTCTCCCTCATTCTCCTTTCCACTCCATCATTCTCCTCCCCTCCCTCTCCCTCATTATCCTCCCCTCCCTCTCCCACTCCCTCATTCTCCTTCCCCACTCCCTCTCCCTCTCCCTCTCCGTCATTTTCCTCCCCCTCACTCTCCCTCATTCTCCTCCCTCTCCCTCTCCATCATTCTCCTCCCCATCCCTCTCCCTCTCCCTCATTCTCCTCCCCCTCCCTCTCCCTCATTCCCCTCCCCCTCCCTCTCCCTCATTATCCTCCCCTCCCTCTCCCACTCCCTCATTCTCCTTCCCAGTCCCTCTCCCTCTCCCTCTCTGTCATTTTCCTCCCCCTCCCTCTCCCTCATTCTCCACCCCCGACTCTTCCTCTCCCTCATACCCCTCCCCCTCCCTCTCCCCCATTCCCCTCCCCCTCCATTTCCCTCTCCCTCATTCCCCAGCCCCTCCCCCTCCCTCTCCCTCATTTCCCTCCCTCTCCCTCATTATCCTCCCCCTCCCCCTCCCTCTCCCTCATTCTCCTTTCCCCTCCGTAACCCTTTCTCCACCCCCTCCCCCTTTCTCCTCCCCTCCCTCATTCTCATTCTCCTCCCCCTCCCGCTCCCTTTACTCATTCTCCCCACCCTCCCTCTCCTTCATTCTCCTTCCCCCTGCCTCATTCTCCTTTCCAGTCCCCCCCCCCCTCATTCTCCTTACCCCCAATTCTCCTTCACTCTTCCTCATTCTCCTCCCTCTCCCTCTCCCTCATTCTCCTCCGCCTCTGTCTCCCTCTCCCTCATGCTCCTCCCGCCTCCCTCTCTCTCACCCTCATTCTCCTCACTCTCCCTCATTCTCCTCCCTCTCCCTCTCCCTCATTCTCCTCCCCCTCCATCTCTCTCACCCTCATTCTCCTCACTCTCCCTCATTCTCCTCCCTCTCCCTCTCCCTCATTCTCCTCCCCCTCCCTCTCCCTCTCCTCATTCTCCTTCCCTCTCCCTCTCCCCCTCCCTCATTCTCCACCCCCCTCTCCCTCTCCTTCATTCTCCTGCTCCTCCCTCTCCCTCTCCCTCATTCTCCTCCCCCTCCATCTCTCTCACCCTCATTCTCCTCACTCTCCCTCATTCTCCTCCCTCTCCCTCTCCCTCATTCTCCTCCCCCTCCCTCTCCCTCTCCCTCATTCTCCTTCCCTCTCCCTCTCCCTCTCCCTCATTCTCCTCCGACTCCCTCATTCTCCTTCCCCCTCCCTCTCCCGCTCATCATTCTCCTCCCACTCCCTCATTCTCCTACCCCCTCCCTCTCCCTCTCCCTCATTCTCCTCCCTCTCCCCCTCCCTCATTCTCCTCCCACTCCCTCATTCTCCTTCCCCCTCCCTCTCCCTCTCCCTCATTCTCCTCCGACTCCCTCATTCTCCTTCCCCCTCCCTCTCCCTCTCCCTCATTCTCCTCCCCCTCCCTCATTCTACATCCCCTCCCTCTCCCTCATTCTCCTTCCCCCTCCCTCTCCCTCTCCCTCATTCTCCTCCGACTCCCTCATTCTCCTTCCCCCTCCCTCTCCCCCTCCCTCATTCTCCTTCCCCCTCCCTCTCCCTCTCCCTCATTCTCCTCCGACTCCCTCATTCTCCTTCCCCCTCCCTCTCCCCCTCCCTCATTCTCCTTCCCCCTCCCTCTCCCTCTCCCTCATTCTCCTCCCACTCCCTCATTCTCCTTCCCCCTCCCTCTCCCTCTCCCTCATTCTCCTCCGACTCCCTCATTCTCCTTCCCCCTCTCCCTCCCTCTCCCTCATTCTCCTTCCCCCTCCCCTCCCTCATTCTCCTTCCCCCTCCCTGTCCCTCATTCTCCTCCCCTCCCTCTCCCTCATTCTCCTCCCCTCCCTCTCCCTCATTCTCCTCCCCTCCCTCTCCCTCAATCTCCTCCCCCTCCCCTCCGTCATTCTCCTTACCCCTCCCTCATTCTCCTCCACCTCCCTCTCCCTCTCCCTCATTCTCCTTTCCACTCCATCATTCTCCACCCCTCCCTCTCCCACTCCCTCATTCTCCTTCGCCCTCCCTCTCCCTCATTCTCCTTCGCCCTCCCTCTCCCTCTGCCTCTCCCTCATTCTCCTCCCCCTCACTCTTTCTCTCCCTCATACCCCTCCCCCTCCCTCTCCCTCTCCCTGATTCCCCTCCCCCTCCCTTTCCCTCTCCCTCATCCCCTCCCCCTCCCTCTCCCTCTCCCTCATTTCACTCCCCTCCCTCTCCCTCATTCTCCTCCCCCTCCCGCTCCCTTTCCCTCATTCTCCTTCCCTCACCCTCTCCCTCATTCTACTGCCCCTCATTCTCCTCCGCCTCAATCTCAGTCCTCCTCCACCTTCCCTCATTCCCCTTCCCTCTCCCTCTCCAACATTCTCCTTCCCTCAACCTCATTCTACTTCCCCTCTGTCACCCTCTTTCTTCACCCCCTCCCCCTTTCTCCTCCCCTCCCTCATTGTCCTCCCTCTCCCTCATTCTCTTCCCCCTCCCTCATTTTCCTTACTCCTCCCACATTCTCATTCTCCTCCCCTCCCCCTCCCACTCCCTCATTCTCCTTCCCCCTGCCTCATTCTCCTTTCCAGTCCCCCACCCCCCCTCATTCTCCTTACCCCCCCATTCTCCTTCCCTCTCCCTCATTCTCCTCCGCCTCCGTCTCCCTCTCCCTCATTCTCCTCCCCCTCCCTCTCTCTCACCCTCATTCTCCTCACTCTCCCTCATTCTCCTCCCTCTCCCTCTCCCTCATTCTCCTTCCCTCTCCCTCTCCTCCATTCTCCTCCTCTCCCTCTCCCTCTCCCTCATTCTCCTCCCCCTCCGTCACCCTCTTTCTCCACCCCCTCCCCCTTTCTCCTCCCTCTCCCTCATTCTCCTCCCTCTCCCTCATTTTCCTTACTCCTCCCACATTCTCATTCTCCTCCCCTCCCTCTCCCACTCCCTCATTCTCCTTCCCCCTCCCTCTCCCTCTGCCTCTCCCTCATTCCCCTCCCCCTCCCTTTCCCGCTCCCTCATTCCCCTCCCCTCCCGCTCCCTTTCCCTCATTCTCCTTCCCCCTGCCTCATTCTCCTTTCCAGTCCTACACCCCCTCCCATTCTCCTTGCCCCCCCATTCTCCTCCCCTCTCCCTCATTCTCCTCCCTCTCCCTCTCCCTCATTCTCCTCTGCCTCCGTCTCCCTCTCCCTCATTCTCCTCCCCTCTCCCTCTCTCTCACCCTCATGCTCCTCACCCTCCCTCATTCTCCTCCCTCTCCCTCATTCTCCTCCCCCTCCCTCTCTCTCACCCTCATTCTCCTCCCCCCTCCCTCTCACTCACCCTCATTCTCCTCACTCTCCCTCATTCTCCACCCCCCTCCCTCTCCTTCATTCTCCTCCTCCTCCCTCTCCCTCTCCCTCATTCTCCTCCCCCTCCCTCTCCCTCTCCTTCATACTCCTCCTCCTCCCTCTCCCTCTCCCTCATTCTCCTCCCCCTCCCTCTCTCTCTCCCTCATTCTCCTACCCCCTCTCCCTCTACATCATTCTCCTCCCCCTTCCTCACTCTCACCCTCATTCTCCTCACTCTCCCTCATTCTCCTCCCTCTCCCTCATTCTCCTCCCCCCTCCCTCTCTCTCACCCTCATTCTCCTCCTCCTCCCTCTCCTTCATTCTCCTCCTCCCTCTCCCTCTCCCTCATTCTCCTCCCCCTCCCTCTCCCTCTCCTTCATTCTCCTCCTCCTCCCTCTCCCTCTCCCTCATTCTCCTCCCTCTCCCTCTCCCTCTCCCTCATTCTCCTCCCCCTCCCTCTCTCTCTCCCTCATTCTCCTACCCCCTCTCCCTCTACATCATTCTCCTTCCCCTCCCTCATTCTCATTCCCCCTCCTGCTCCCTCTCCCCCTCCCTCATTCGCCTTCCCTCTCCCTCTCCCTCATTCTCCTTCCCCCTCCAACTCCCTCTCCCCCTCCCTTATTCGCCTTCCCTCTCCCCCTCCCTCATTCTCCTTCCCTCTCCCCCTCCCTCTCCCTCATTCTCCTCCCCCTCCATCATTCTACATTCCCCTCCCCTCCTTCATTCTCCTTTCCCCTGCCTCATTCTCCTTCCCCCTCCCCTCCCTCATTCTCCTCCCCTCCCTCTCCCTCATTCTTCTCCCCTCCCTCTCCCTCATTCTACTTCCCCTCCCCTCCGTCATTCTTCTTACCCCTCCCTCATTCTCCTCCACCTCCCTCTCCCTCTCCCTCATTCTCCTCCCCCTACCTCTCTCTCACCCTCATTCTCCTCCCCCTCCCTCTCCCTCATTCCCTTCCCCCACCCCTCCCTCTCCATCATTCCCCTCCCCATCCCTCTCCCTCTACCTCATTCTCCTCCCCCTCCCTCTCCCTCTCCCTCATTCTCCTCCCCCCTCCCTCTCCCTCATTATCCTCCCCTCCCTCTCCCCATTCTCCTCCCCATCCCTCTCCCTCATTATCCTCCCCTCCCTCTCCCTCTCCGTCATTTTCCTCCCCCTCCCTCTCCCCCATTCCCCTCCCCCTCCATTTCCCTCTCCCTCATTCCCCTCCCCCTCCCTCTCCCTCTCCCTCATTTCCCTCCCCTCCCTCTCCCTCATTCTCCTCCCCCTCCCGCTCCCTTTCCCTCATTCTCCTTCCCTCTCCCTCTCCCTCATTCTACTGCCCCTCATCTCCTCCCCCCGCATTCTCAGTCCTCCTCCACCCTCCCTCATTCCCCTTCCCCCTCCCTCTCCCTCATTCTCCTCCCTTTCCCTCATTCTTCTCCGCCTCCCTCTCCCTCTCCCTCAATCTCCTCCCTCTCCCTCTCCGTCATTTTCCTCCCCCTCCCTCTCCCCCATTCCCTTCCCCCTCCATTTCCCTCTCCCTCATTCTCCTTCCCCCTCCCTCTCCCTCTGCCTTTACCTCATTCTCCTCCCCCTCACTCTTCCTCTCCCTCATACCCCTCCCCCTCCCTCTCCCTCTCCCTGATTCCCCTTCCCCTCCCTTTCCCTCTCCCTCATTCCCCTCCCCCTCCCTCTCCCTCTCCCTCATTTCCCTCCCCTCCCTCTCCCTCATTCTCCTTCCCTCTCCCTCTCCCTCATTCTACTGCCCCTCATTTCCTCCCCCCGCATTCTCAGTCCTCCTCCACCCTCCCTCATTCCCCTTCCCCTCCCTCTCCCTCATTCTCCTCCCTTTCCCTCATTCTTCTCCGCCTCCCTCTCCCTCTCCCTCATTCTCCTTCCCCCCTCTCTCACCCTCAATCTCCTCCCCCTCCCTCTCCCTCTCCCTCATTCTCCTCTCCCTCCCTCTCCCTCTCCCTCATTCTCCTCCCCCCGTCTCTCTCACCCTCAATCTCCTCCCCCTCCCACTCCCTCTCCCACATTCTCCTCCCCTCCCTCATTCTCCTGCCCTCTCCCTCGCCCACATTCTCCTCTCCCTCTACCTCATACCCCTCCCCCTCCCTCTCCCTCTGCCTCATTCTCCTCCCCATCCCTCTGCCTTTCCCTCATTCTCCTTCCCTCTTCCTCTCCCTCATTCTCCTCCCCTCCCTCATTCTCCTTCCTCCTCCACCCTCCCTCATTCTCCTCCCCCTCCCTCTCCCTCATTCTCCTTCCCCCACCCCTCCCTCATTCTCTTTCCCTTTCCCACTCCCTTATTCCCCTCCCCCTCCCTCTCCCTCATTCTCCTCCCCTCCCTCTCCCTCTCCCTCATTCTCCTCCCCCCCTCTCACCCTCAATCTCCTCCCCCTTCCTCTCCGCACCCTCATTCTCTTCACCCTCCCTCTCCCGCACCCTCATTCTCCTCCCCCTCCCTTTCCCTCTCCCTCATTCCCCTCCCCATCCCTCTCCCTCTCCCTCATTCACTTTCCCTCTCGCTCATTTTCCTTACTCCTCCCTCATTCTCATTCTCCTCCCCTCCCTCTCCCTCTCCCTCATTCTCCTCCCCCTCCCTCTCCCTCATTCTCCTCCCCCTCACTCTTCCTCTCCATCATACCCCTCCCCCTCCCTCTCCCTGATTCCCCTCCCCCTCCCTTTCCCTCTCCATCATTCCCCTCCCCCTCCCTCTCCCTCTCCCTCATTTCCCTCCCCTCCCTCTCCCTCTCCCTCATTCTCCTCGTCCTCCCTCTCCCTCATTCTCCTCCCCCTCACTCTTCCTCTCCCTCATACCCCTCCCCCTCCCTCTCCCTCTCCCTGATTCCCCTCCCCCTCCCTTTCCCTCTCCCTCATTCCCCTCCCCCTCCCTCTCCCTCTCCCTCATTTCCCTCCCCTCCCCCTCCCTCTCCCTCTCTCTGATTCCCCTCCCCCTCCCTTTCCCTCTCCCTCATTCCCCTCCCTTTCCCTCATTCTCCTTCTCTCTCTGTCTCCCTCATTCTACTGCCCCTCATTCTCCTCCCCCCTCAATCTCAGTCCTCCTCCACCTTCCGTCATTCCCTTTCCCTCTCCCTCTCCCTCATTCTCTCTCCCCCTGCCTCATTCTCCTTTCCAGTCCCCCACCTCCCCCCATTCTCCTTACCCCTCCATTCTCCTTCCCTCTCCCTCATTCTCCTCCGCCTCCGTCTCCCTCTCCCTCATTCTCCTCCCCCCTCCCTCTCCCGCACGCTCATTCTCCTCGCCCTCCCTCTCCCGCACCCTCATTCTCCTCCCCCTCCCTCTCCCTCTCCATCATTCCCCTCACCTCCCTCTTCCTCTCCCTCATTCCCCTCCCCATCCCTCTCCCTCTCCCTCATTCACTTTCCCTCTCGCTCATTTTCCTTACTCCTCCCTCATTCTCATTCTCCTCCCCTCCCTCTCCCTCTCCCTCATTCTCCTCCCCCTCCCTCTCCCTCATTCTCCTCCCCCTCACTCTTCCTCATTCTCCTCCCCTCACTCTTCCTCTCCATCATACCCCTCCCCCTCCCTCTCCCTCTCCCTGATTCCCCTCCCCCTCCCTTTCCCTCTCCCTCATTCCCCTCCCCCTCCCTCTCCCTCATTTCCCTCCCCTCCCTCTCCCTCTCCCTCATTCTCCTCCCCCTCCGTCTCCCTCATTCTCCTCCCCCTCACTCTTCCTCTCCCTCATACCCCTCCCCCTCCCTCTCCCTCCCTTTCCCTCTCCCTCATTCCCCTCCCCCTCCCTCTCCCTCATTTCCCTCCCCTCCCCTCCCTCTCCCTCTCCCTGATTCCCCACCCCTCCCTTTCCCTCTCCCTCATTCCCCTCCCCCTCCCTCTCCCTCTCCCTCTCCCTCATTCTCCTCCCCCTCCCCCTCCCTCTCCCTCATTTCCCTCCCCTCCCTCTCCCTCTCCCTCATTCTCCTCCCCCTCCGTCTCCCTCATTCTCCTCCCCCTCACTCTTCCTCTCCCTCATACCCCTCCCCCTCCCTCTCCCTCCCTTTCCCTCTCCCTCATTCCCCTCCCCCTCCCTCTCCCTCATTTCCCTCCCCTCCCCTCCCTCTCCCTCTCCCTGATTCCCCTCCTCCTCCCTTTCCCTCTCCCTCATTCCCCTCCCCCTCCCTCTCCCTCTCCCTCTCCCTCATTCTCCTCCCCCTCCCGCTCCCTTTCCCTCATTCTCCTTCTCTCTCCGTCTCCCTCATTCTACTGCCCCTCATTCTCCTCCCCCCTCAATCTCAGTCCTCCTCCACCTTCCGTCATTCCCCTTCCCTCTCCCTCTCCCTCATTCTCTTTCCCCCTGCCTCATTCTCCTTTCCAGTCCCCCACCCCCCCTCATTACCCCCCCATTCTCCTTCCCTCTCCCTCATTCTCCTCCGCCTCCGTCTCCCTCTCCCTCATTCTCCTCCCCCCTCCCTCTCTCTCACCCTCAATCTCCTCCCTCTCCCTCATTCTCCTCCGCCTCCGTCTCCCTCTCCCTCATTCTCCCCCACTGCCTCTCTCTCACCCTCAATCTCCTCACTCTCCCTCATTCTCCTCCCTCTCCCTCATTCTCCTCCCCCCTCCCTCTCTCTCACCCTCATTCTCCTCACTGTCCCTCATTCTCCTCCCCCCTCCCTCTCTCTCACCCTCATTCTCCTCACTGTCCCTCATTCTCCTCCCTCTCCCTCTCCCTCATTCTCCTCCCCTCCCTCTCCCTCTCCATCATTCTCCTTCCCTCAACCTCATTTTACTTCCCCCTCCGTAACCCTCTTTCTTCACCCCCTCCCCCTTTCTCCTCCCCTCCCTCATTGTCCTCCCCCTCCCTCATTCGCCTTCCCTCTCCCTCATTCTCCTTCCCCCTCCCCTCCCTCATTCGCCTTCCCTCTCCCTCTCCCCCTCCCTCATTCTCCTTCCCCTCCCTCTCCCTCATTCTCCTTCCCCCTCCGTCACCCTGTTTCTCCACCCCCTTCCACTTTCTCCTCCCCCTCCCTCATTGTCCTCCCCCACCCTCATTCTCCTTCCCCCTCCCTCATTCTCCTTCCCTCTCCTTCTCCCCCTCCCTCATTCTCCTTCCCCCTCCTCTCCTCTCCCTCATTCTCCTTCGCCCTCCTTCATTCTCCTTCCCCCTCCCCTCCCTCATTCTCCTCCCCTCCCTCTCCCTCATTCCCTTCCCCCTCCCCCTCTCTCTCCATCATTCACCTCCCCATCCCTCTCCCTCTACCTCATTCTCCTCCCCATCCCTCTCCCACTCCCTCATTCTCCTTCCCTCTCCCTCTCCGTCATTTTCCTCCCCCTCTCTCTCTCCCTTATTCTCCTCCCCCTCACTCTTCCTCTCCCTCATACCCCCCCTCCCTCTCCCCCATTCCCCTCCCCCTCCCTTTCACTCTCCCTCATTCCCCTCCCCCTCCCTCTCCCTCTCCCTGATTCTCCTCCCCCTCCTGCTCCCTCTCCCTCATTCTACTGCCCCTCATTCTCCTCCCCCCTCATTCTCAGTCCTCCTCCACCCTCCCTCATTCCCCTTCCCGCTTCCCTCTCCCTCATTCTCCTCCCTTTCCCTTATTCTCCTCCGCTTCCCTCTCCCTCTCCCTCTCCCTCATTCTCCTCCCCCCTCCCTCATTCCCCTTTCCCCTCCCCTCCCTCATTCTCATTCCCCCTGCCTCATTCTCCTTTCCACTCCCCCACCCCCCTCATTCTCCTTACCCCTCCCCCATTGTCCTTTCCTCTCCCTCATTCTCCTCCCTTTCCCTCTCCCTCATTCTCCTCCGCCTCCCTCTCCCTCTCCCTCATTCTCCTCCCCCTCTCCCTCTCCCTCATTCTCCTTCCCTCTCCCTTCCCTCTCGCTCTCCCTCATTCTACTGCCCCTCATTCTCCTCCCCTTCCTCTCTCTCACCCTCCCTCTCTCTCACCCTCAATCTCCTCGCCCTCCCTCTCCCTCTCCCTCATTCTCCTCCCCCTCTCCCTCTCCCTCATTCTCCTTCCCTCTCCCTTCCCTCTCGCTCTCCCTCATTCTACTGCCCCTCATTCTCCTCCCCTTCCTCTCTCTCACCCTCCCTCTCTCTCACCCTCATTCTCCTCCCCCTCCCTCATTCTCCTCCCCCTCCCCAGCTCATTCTCCTACCCCCTCCCTCTCCCTCTCCCTCATTCTCCTCCCTCCTCCCTCCCCCTCTCCCTCATTCTCCTCCCCACCTCCCTGTTCCTCATTCTCCTCTCCTCCCCCTCCCTCTCCCTCATTCTCCTTCCCCCCTCCCTCATTCTCCTTCCCCCCCCTCATTCTCCTCCCTCTCCCTCATTCTGCTTCCCTCTCCCCTCCCTCATTCACCTTCCCTCCCCCTCACTCATTATCCTTCCCTCTTCCTCTCACTCTTTCTCCTTCCCTCTCCCTCATTCTCTTTCCACCTCCCTCAACCTCTCCCTCAGTCTCCTCCCCCTCCCTCTCCCTCACCCTCATTCTCCTCCCCCTCCCTCTCCCTCTCCCTCATCCTTCTTCCCCCTCCCTCACCCCCTCCCTCAGTCTCCTCCCCCTCCCTCTCCCTCATTCTCCTCCCCCTCCCTCTCCCTCACCCTCATTCTCCTCCCCTCCCTCTCCCTCTCCCTCATTCTCCTCCCCTCCCTCTCCCTCATTCTCCTCCCCTCCCTCTCCCTCATTCCCCTCCCCCTCACCCTCCCTCTCCCTCATTCCCCTCCCCCTCACCGTCCCTCTCCCTCATTCTCATTCCCCCTCCCACTCTCTCATTCTCCTCCCCCTCCTTCTCCCTCATTCTCCTCCCCCTCCCACACCCTCATTCTCACCCCCCTCCCACACCCTCATTCTCACCCCCCTCCCTCTCCCTCATTCTCCTTCCCCTCCCTCATCCTCCTCCCCCTCTCTCATTCTCCTTCCTCCTCCACCCTCTCTCATTCTCCTCTTCTCTCCCTCTCCCTCATTCGCCTTCGCCCTCCCTCATTCTCCTCCCCGTCCCTCTCCCTCTCCCTCATTCTCCTCCCCCTCCCTCTTCTTCTCCCTCATTCTCCTCCCCTCTCTCTCACCCTCATTCTCCTCCCTCTCCCTCATTCTCCTCCCACTAACAGTCCCTCATTCTCTTCCCCATCCCTCTCCCTCGTTCCCCTCCCCCTCTCCAACGTTTCCCTCCCCCCTCCCTCATTCTCCTCCTCCTCCCTCTCCCTCATTCTCCTTCCCCCTCCCTCACCATCTTTCTCCTTCCACTCCCCCTTTCTCCTCCCCCTCCCTCATTCGCCTCCCCCTCCCTCATTCTCCTTCCCGCTCCCGCTCCCTCTATCTTTCCCTCATTCTCCTCCCCCCTCCCCCTCCCTCTCTCTCTCCCTCATTCATCTTCCCCCTCCCTCTCCCCTCCCTCATTCTACATCCCCTCCCTCTCGTCATTTTCCTTCGCCCTCCTTCATTCTCCTCCCCCTGCCTCATTCTCCTCCCCCCTCCCTCTCCGTCATTCTCCTCCCCCTCCCTCTCCCTCATTCTCCTACCCCCTCTCCCTCATTCTCCTCCCCCTCCCTCTCCCTCATTCTCCTCCCCCTCTCCCGCATTCTCCGTCCCCCACTTCCCCCTCATTCTCCTTCCCTCTCCCTCATTCTCCTGTCCATCCCTCATTCTCCTCCCCCTCCCTCATTCTCCTCCCCCCTCATTCTCCTTCCCCCTCCCTCCCTCCCTCACTCTCTTTCCCCCACCTCTCCCTCTTTCTCCTCCCCCTCCCTCTCCCTCATTCTCCTCCCCCTCGCTCTCTCTCTGCCGCATTCTCCTCCCTCTCCCTCTCCCTCATTCTCCTCCCCCTCGCTCTCTCTCTGCCTCATAATCCTCCCCCTCCCACTCCCTCATTCTCCTCCCTCTCCCTCATTCTCCTCCCCCTCCCTCTCCCTCTCCCTCATTCTCCCCCCACCCTCTCCCTCATTCTCCTCCCGCTTCCATCTCCCTCTCCCTCATTCTCCTACCCTCTCCCTCTCCCTCATTCTACTCCCCCTCATTCTCCTCCCCTCCCTCTTCCCCTCCCTCATTCTCCTGCCCCTCCCCTTTCTCTCCCCCTCCCTCATTCTGCTCCCCCTCCATCCCCCTCCCCTTCCTCTCCCCGTTCCTTATTCTCCTCCCCCCTCATTCTCCTTCCCCTCCCTCACCCTCATTCTCCTTCCCCTCCCTCACCCTCATTCTCCTGCCTCTCCCTCATTCTCCTTCCCCCTCCCCCTTCCCCTCCCTCATTCTCCCTCCCTTTCTCTCATTCTCCCTCCCACTCCCTCATTCTCTTCCCCCTCCCTCACCCTCTCCCCCTCCCCCTCCCTCTCGCCCTCCATCTCCCTCTCCCTCTCCCCTTCCCTCATTCTCCTCCCCTCCCTCATTCTCCTCCCCCTCCCTCATTCTCCTTCCTCCTTCCCCTCCCTCATTCCCCTCCCCCTCTCCCTCAGCCTCCCCCTCCCTCTCCGCCTTCCCTCCCTCTCCCCCTCCCCCTCCCTCTCGCCCTCCCTCTCCCCCTCTCCCTCCCTCATTCTCCTCCCCTCCCTCTTCCTCATTCTCTACCCCCTCCCTCTCCCTCATTCTCCTCCCCCCTCTCCCTCATTCTCGTCCCCCTCCCTCTCCCTCATTCTCCTCCCCCCTCTCCCGCATTCTCCGTCCCCCACTTCCCCCTCATTCTCCGTCCCTCTCCCTCATTCTCCTGTCCATCCCTCATTCTCCTCCCCCTCCCTCATTCTCCTCCCCCTCATTCTCCTTCCCCCTCCCTCCCTCCCTCATTCTCTTTCCCCCACCTCTCCCTCTTTCTTCTCCCTCACCCTCATTCTCCTCCCCCTCGCTCTCTCTCTGCCTCATTCTCCTCCCTCTCCCTCTCCCTCATTCTCCTCCCCCTCGCTCTCTCTCTCTGCCTCATTCTCCTCCCCCTCCCTCTCCCTCATTCTCCTCCCTCTCCCTCATTCTCCTCCCCCTCCCTCTCCCGCTCCCTCATTCTCCCCCCACCCTCTCCCTCATTCTCCTCCTGCTTCCATCTCCCTCTCCCTCATTCTCCTACCCTCTCCCTCTCCCGCATTCTACTCCCCCTCATTCTCCTCCCCCTCCCTCATCTTCCTCCCCCTCCGTCATTCTCCTTCCCCCTCCCCCTCCCTCATTCTCCTTACCCCTCCCCCTCCCTCATTCTCCTCGCCCTCCCTCTTCCCCTCCCTCATTCTCCTCCCACTCCCCTTCCTCTCCCCCTCCCTCATTCTGCTCCCCCTCCATCCCCCTCCCCTTCCTCTCCCCGTTCCTTATTCTCCTCCCCCCTCATTCTCCTTCCCCTCCCTCACCCTCATTCTCCTTCCCCTCCCTCATCCTCATTCTCCTCCCCCCTCATTCTCCTTCCCCTCCCTCACCCTCATTCTCCTTCCCCTCCCTCACCCTCATTCTCCTGCCTCTCCCTCATTCTCCGTCCTCCTCCCTCATCCTCATTTTCCTTCCCCCTCCCTCTCCCTCATTCTCCTCCCCCTCCCTCTCCCTCATTCTCCTCCCCCTCCCTCATTCTCCCTCCCTTTCTCTCATTCTCCCTCCCTCTCCCTCATTCTCTTCCCCCTCCCTCACCCTCATTCTCCTTCCCCCTCACTCTTTCTCCTCCACCCTCCCTCATTCTCCACCCCCTCCCTCTCCCACATTCTTCTTCACTCTTCCCCTCCCTCATTCTCCTTCCCTCCCTCATTCCCCTTCCCTCTCCCTCATTCTCCTCCCCCTCCCTCTCTCACTCCCTCATTCTCCTCCCCCTCCCTCTCCCTCATTCTCATCCCCTCCCTCATTCTCCTCCCCATCCCTCTCCCTCATTCTCCTCCATCTTCACTCTCCCCCTCCCTCATTCTCCTACCCTCCCTCATTCTGCTCCCCCCTACTCCTCTCCCTCCCTCTCCCCCTCCCTCATTCTCCTTCCCCTCCCTCTCCCTCATTCTCCTCCCCTCCCTCATTCTCCTCCCTCCTCCCTCTCCCTCATTCTCCTCCATCTTCACTCTCCCCCTCCCTCATTCTCCTACCCTCCCTCATTCTGCTCCCCCTCCCTACTCCTCTCCCTCCCTCTCCCCCTCCCTCATTCTCCTCCCCTCCCTCATTCTCCTCCCCCTCCCTCATTATCCTTCCTCTTTCCCCTCCCTCATTCTCCTCCCCCTCTCCCTCTGCCTCTCCCTCCCTCTCCGCCTCCCCTCCATCTCCCCCTCCCCCTCCCTCTCGCCCTCCCCCTCCCTCTCGCCCTCCCTCTCCCCCTCTCCCTCCCTCATTCTCCTCCCCTCCCTCTCCCTCATTCTCCTCCCCCTCCCTCATTCTCCTGCCCCCTCTCCCTCATTCTCCTCCCCCTCCCTCTCCCTCATTCTCCTCCCCCCTCTCCCGCATTCTCCGTCCCCCACTTCCCCCTCATTCTCCTTCCCTCTCCCTCATTCTCCTGTCCATCCCTCATTCTCCTCCCCCTCCCTCATTCTCCTCCCCCCTCATTCTCCTTCCCCCTCCCTCCCTCATTCTCTTTCCACCACCTCTCCCTCTTTCTCCTCCCTCTCCCTCTCCCTCATTCTCCTCCCCCTCGCTCTCTCTGCCTCATTCTCCTCCCCCTCCCTCTCCCTCATTCTCCTCCCCCTCCCTCTCCCTCTCCCTCATTCTCCTCCCTCTCCCTCATTCCCCTCCCCTCCCTCTCCCTCTCCCTCATTCTCCCCCCTCCCTCTCCCTCATTCTCCACCTGCTTCCATTTCCCTCTGCCTCATTCTCCTACCCTCTCCCTCACCCTCATTCTACTCCCACTCATTCTCCTCCCCTCCCTCATCTTCCTCCCCCTCCGTCATTCCCCTTCCCCCTCCCCCCTCCCTCATTCTCCTCCCCTCCCTCTTCCCCTCCCTCATTCTCCTCCCCCTCCCCTTCCTCTCCCCCTCCCTCATTCTGCTCCCCCTCCATCCCCCTCCCCTTCCTCTCCCCGTTCCTTATTCTCCTCCCCCCTCGTTCTCCTTCCCCTCCCTCACCCTCATTCTCCTTCCCCCTCCCCCTCCCCCTCCCTCATTCTCCTTCCCCCTCCCTCATCCTCATTTTCCTTCCCCCTCCCTCTCCCTCATTCTCATCCCCCTCCCTCTCCCTCATTCTCCTCCCCCTCCCTCATTCTCCCTCCCTTCCTCTCATTCTCCCTCCCTCTCCCTCATTTTCCTCCCCCCTCCCTCTCCCTCATTCTCCTCCCCCTCCCTCTCCCTCATTCTCCTCCCCCTCCCTCATTCTCCCTCCCTTTCTCTCATTCTCCCTCCCTCTCCCTCATTCTCTTCCCCCTCCCTCACCCTCATTCTCCTTCCCCCTCACTCTTTCTCCTCCACCCTACCTCATTCTCCACCCCCTCCCTCTCCCACATTCTTCTTCACCCTCCCCCTCCCTCATTCTCCTTCCCTCCCTCATTCCCCTTCCCTCTCCCTCATTCTCCTCCCCCTCCCTCACTCTCTGCCTCATTCTCCTCCCCCTCCCTCTCCCTCATTCTCCTCCTCTCCCTCATTCTCCTCCCCCCTCCCTCTCCCTCATTCTCCTCCATCTTCACTCTCCCCCTCCCTCATTCTCCTAGCCTCCCTCATTCTGCTCCCCCTCCCTACTCCTCTCCCTCCCTCTCCCCCTCCCTCATTCTCCTCCCCCTCCCTCATTCTCCTCCCCCTCTCCCTCAGCCTCCCCCTCCCTCTCTGCCTCCCTTCCCTCTCCCCCTCCCCCTCCCTCTCGCCCTCCATCTCCCTCTCCCTCTCCCCCTCCATCTCCCTCTCCCTCTCCCCTTCCCTCATTCTCCCCCCTCCCTCATTCCCCTCCCCCTCCCTCATTCTCCTCCCCCTCTCCCTCAGCCTCCCCCTCCCTCTCCACCTCCCCTCCCTCTCCCCCTCCCCCTCACTCTCGCCCTGCCTCTCCCCCTCTCCCTCCCTCTCCCCCTCTCCCTCCCTCATTCTCCTCCCCTCCCTCTCCCTCATTCTCCTCCCCCTCCCTCTCCCTCATTCTCCTCCCCCCTCTCCCGCATTCTCTGTCCCCCACTTCCCCCTCATTCTCCTTCCCTCTCCCTCATTCTCCTGTCCATCCCTCATTCTCCTCCCCCTCCCTCATTCTCCTCCCCCCTCATTCTCCTTACCCCTCCCTCCCTCCCTCACTCTCTTTCCCCCACCTCTCCCTCTTTCTCCTCCCTCTCCCTCTCCCTCATTCTCCTCCCCCTCGCTCTCTCTCTGCCGCATTCTCCTCCCTCTCCCTCTCCCTCATTCTCCTCCCCCTCGCTCTCTCTCTGCCTCATTCTCCTCCCCCTCCCACTCCCTCATTCTCCTCCCTCTCCCTCATTCTCCTCCCCCTCCCTCTCCCTCTCCCTCATTCTCCACCCACCCTCTCCCTCATTCTCCTCCCGCTTCCATCTCCCTCTCCCTCATTCTCCTACCCTCTCCCTCTCCCTCATTCTACTCCCCCTCATTCTCCTCCCCTCCCTCTTCCCCTCCCTCATTCTCCTGCCCCTCCCTTCCTCTCCCCCTCCCTCATTCTGCTCCCCCTCCATCCCCCTCCCCTTCCTCTCCCCGTTCCTCATTCTCCACCCCCTCCCTCTCCCACATTCTTCTTCACCCTCCCCCTCCCTCATTCTCCTTCCCTCCCTCATTCCCCTTCCCTCTCCCTCATTCTCCTCCCCCTCCCTCTCTCTCTCCCTCATTCTCCTCCCCTCCCTCTCCCTCATTCTCCTCCTCTCCCTCATTCTCCTCCCCCCTCCCTCTCCCTCATTCTCCTCCATCTTCACTCTCCCCCTCCTCATTCTCCTAGCCTCCCTCATTCTGCTCCCCCTCCCTACTCCTCTCCCTCCCTCTCCCCCTCCCTCATTCTCCTCCCCCTCCCTCATTCTCCTCCCCCTCTCCCTCAGCCTCCCCCTCCATCTCTGCCTCCCTTCCATCTCCCCCTCCCCCTCCCTCTCGCCCTCCATCTCCCTCTCCCTCTCCCCTTCCCTCATTCTCCCCCCCTCCCTCATTCCCCTCCCCCTCCCTCATTCTCCTCCCCCTCTCCCTCAGCCTCCCCCTCCCTCTCCGCCTCCCCTCCCTCTCCCCCTCCCCCTCACTCTCGCCCTCCCTCTCCCCCTCTCCCTCCCTCATTCTCCTCCCCTCCCTCTCCCTCATTCTCCTCCCCCTCCCCCTCCCTCATTCTCCTCCCCCTCTCCCTCAGCCTCCCCCTCCCTCTCCGCCTCCCCTCCCTCTCCCCTCCCCTCACTCTCGCCCTCCCTCTCCCCCTCTCCCTCCCTCATTCTCCTCCCCCACCTCTCCCTCTTTCTCCTCCCTCTCCCTCTCCCTCATTCTCCTCCCCCTCGCTCTCTCTCTGCCGCATTCTCCTCCCTCTCCCTCTCCCTCATTCTCCTCCCCCTCGCTCTCTCTCTGCCTCATTCTCCTCCCCTCCCACTCCCTCATTCTCCTCCCTCTCCCTCATTCTCCTCCCCCTCCCTCTCCCTCTCCCTCATTCTCCCTCCACCCTCTCCCTCATTCTCCTCCCGCTTCCATCTCCCTCTCCCTCATTCTCCTACCCTCTCCTCTCCCTCATTCTACTCCCCCTCATTCTCCTCCCCTCCCTCTTCCCCTCCCTCATTCTCCTCCCCCTCCCCTTCCTCTCCCCCTCCCTCATTCTACTCCCCCTCCATTCCCCTCCCCTTCCTCTCCCCGTTCCTTATTCTCCTCCCCCCTCATTCTCCTTCCCCTCCCTCACCCTCATTCTCCTTCCCCTCCCTCACCCTCATTCTCCTGCCTCTCCCTCATTCTCCTTCCCCCTCCCCCTCCCCCTCCCTCATTCTCCTTCCCCCTCCCTCATCCTCATTTTCCTTCCCCCTCCTCTCCCTCATTCTCCTCCCCCTCCCTCTCCCTCATTCTCCTCCCCCTCCCTCATTCTCCCTCCCTTTCTCTCATTCTCCCTCCCTCTCCCTCATTCTCTTCCCCCTCCCTCACCCTCATTCTCCTTCCCCCTCACTCTTTCTCCTCACCCTCCCTCATTCTCCACCCCTCCCTCTCCCACATTCTTCTTCACCCTCCCCTCCCTCATTCACCTTCCCTCCCTCATTCCCCTTCCCTCTCCCTCATTCTCCTCCCCCTCCCTCTCTCACTCCCTCATTCTCCTCCCCCTCCCTCTCCCTCATTCTCCTCCCCTCCCCTCATTCTCCTCCCCCTCCCTCTCCCTCATTCTCCTCCATCTTCACTCTCCCCCTCCCTCATTCTCCTACCCTCCCTCATTCTGCTCCCCCCCTACTCCTCTCCCTCCCTCTCCCCCTCCCTCATTCTCCTCCCCCTCCCTCTCCCTCATTCTCCTCCCCTCCCTCATTCTCCTCTCCCCTCCCTCTCCCTCATTCTCCTCCATCTTCACTCTCCCCCTCCCTCATTCTCCTACCCTCCCTAATTCTGCTCCCCCTCCCTACTCCTCTCCCTCCCTCTCCCCCCCTCATTCTCCCCCTCCCTTATTCTCCTCCCCCTCCCTCATTCTCCTTCCTCTTTCCCCTCCCTCATTCTCCTCCCCCTCTCCCTCAGCCTCCCCCTCCCTCTCCGCCTCCCCTCCCTCTCCCCCCCTCCCTCCCTCTCGCCCTCCATCTCCCTCTCCCTCTCCCTCCCTCATTCTCCTCCCCCCTCCCTCTCCCTCATTCTCCTCCATCTTCACTCTCCCCCTCTCTCATTCTCCTACCTCCTTCATTCTGCTCCCCCTACTCCTCTCTCCCCCTCCCTCTCCCTCATTCTCCTCCCCTCCCTCATTCTCCTCCCCCCTCCCTCTCCCCCATTCTCCTCCATCTTCACTCTCCCCCTCCCTCATTCTCCACCCCCTCCCTCTCCCAGATTCTTCTTCACCCTCCCCCTCCCAAATTCTCCTTCCCTCCCTCATTCCCCTTCCCTCTCCCTCATCTCCTCCCCCTCCCTCTCTCACTCCCTCATTCTCCTCCCCCTCCCTCTCCCTCTCCCTCATTCTCCTCCCCTCCCTCATTCTCCTCCCCCTCCCTCTCCCTCATTCTCCTCCATCTTCACTCTCCCCCTCCCTCATTCTCCTACCCTCCCTCATTCTGCTCCCCCCTACTCCTCTCCCTCCCTCTCCCCCTCCCTCATTCTCCTCCCCCTCCCTCTCCCTCATTCTCCTCCCCTCCCTCATTCTCCTCCCCCCTCCTTCTCCCCCATTCTCCTCCATCTTCACTCTCCCCCTCCCTCATTCTCCTACCCTCCCTCATTCTGCTCCCCTCCCTACTCCTCTCCCTCCCTCTCCCCCTCCCTCATTCTCCTCCCCCTCCCTTATTCTCCTCCCCCTCCCTCATTCTCCTTCCTCTTTCCCTCCCTCATTCTCCTCCCCCTCTCCCTCAGCCTCTCCCTCCCTCTCCGCCTCCCCTCCCTCTCCCCCTCCCCCTCCCTCTCGCCCTCCATCTCCCTCTCCCTCTCCCCGTCCCTCATTCTCCTCCCCCTCCCTCATTCTCCTCCCCCTCCCTCATTCTCCTTCCTCCTTCCCCTCCCTCATTCCCCTCCCCCTCTCCCTCAGCCTCCCCCTCCCTCTCCGCCTCCCCTGCCTCTCCCCCCCCTCCCTCTCGCCCTCCATCTCCCTCTCCCTCTCCCCTTCCCTCATTCTCCTCCCCCTCCCTCATCTTCCTCCCCCTCCGTCATTCTCCTTCCCCCTCCCCCTCCCTCATTCTCCTCCCCCTCCCTCTTCCCCTCCCTCATTCTCCTCCCACTCCCCTTCCTCTCCCCCTCCCTCATTCTGCTCCCCCTCCATCCCCCTCCCCTTCCTCTCCCCGTTCCTTATTCTCCTCCCCCCCCATTCTCCTTCCCCTCCCTCACCCTCATTCTCCTTCCCCTCCCTCACCCTCATTCTCCTGCCTCTCCCTCATTCTCCTTCCCCCTCCCCCTCCCCCTCCCTCATTCTCCTTCACCTCCCTCATCCTCATTTTCCTTCCCCCTCCCCCTCCCTCATTCTCCTCCCCCTCCCTCTCCCTCATTCTCCTCCCCCTCCCTCATTCTCCCTCCCTTTCTCTCATTCTCCCTCCCTCTCCCTCATTCTCTTCCCCCTCCCTCACCCTCATTCTCCTTCCCCCTCACTCTTTCTCCTCCACCCTCCCTCATTCTCCACCCCCTCCCTCTCCCACATTCTTCTTCACCCTCCCCCTCCCTCATTCTCCTTCCCTCCCTCATTCCCCTTCCCTCTCCCTCATTCTCCTCCCCACCCCTCTCTCACTCCCTCATTCTCCTCCCCCTCCCTCTCCCTCATTCTCCTCCCCTCCCTCATTCTGCTCCCCCCTACTCCTCTCCCTCCCTCTCCCCCTCCCTCATTCCCCTCCCCCTCCCTCTCCCTCATTCTCCTCCCCTCCCTCATTCTCCTCCCCCCTCCCTCTCCCCCATTCTCCTCCATCTTCACTCTCCCCCTCCGTCATTCTCCTACCCTCCCTCATTCTGCTCCCCCCCCCCTCATTCTCCTCCCCCTCCCTTATTCTCCTCCCCCTCCCTCATTCTCCTTCCTCTTTCCCCTCCCTCATTCTCCTCCCCCTCTCCCTCAGCCTCCCCCTCCCTCTCCGCCTCCCCTCCCTCTCCCCCTCCCCCTCCCTCTCGCCCTCCCTCTCCCCCTCTCCCTCCCTCATTCTCCTCCCCTCCCTCTCCCTCATTCTCTTCCCCCTCCCTCTCCCTCATTCTCCTCCCCCTCTCCCTCATTCTCCTCCCCCTCCCTCTCCCTCATTCTCCTCCCCCTCTCCCGCATTCTCCGTCCCCCACTTCCCCCTCATTCTCCTTCCTTCTCCCTCATTCTCCTGTCCATCCCTCATTCTCCTCCCCATCCCTCATTCTCCTCCCCCTCATTCTCCTTCCCCCTCCCTCCCTCCCTCATTCTCGTCCCCCTCCCTCTCCCTCATTCTCCTCCCCCTCCCTCTCCCTCACCCTCATTCTCCTCCCCCTCCCTCTCCCTCTCCCTCATTCTCCTCCCCTCCCTCTCCCTCATTCTCCTCCCCTCCCTCTCCCTCATTCCCCTCCCCCCCTCTCCCTCATTCCCCTCCCCCTCACCCTCCCTCTCCCTCATTCCCCTCCCCCTCACCGTCCCTCTCCCTCATTCTCATTCCCCCTCCCACTCTCTCATTCTCCTCCCCCTCCTTCTCCCTCATTCTCCTCCCCCTCCCACACCCTCATTCTCACCCCCCTCCCACACCCTCATTCTCACCCCCCTCCCTCTCCCTCATTCTCCTTCCCCTCCCTCATCCTCCTCCCCCTCTCTCATTCTCCTTCCTCCTCCACCCTCTCTCATTCTCCTCTTCTCTCCCTCTCCCTCATTCACCTTCGCCCTCCCTCATTCTCCTCCCCATCCCTCTCCCTCTCCCTCATTCTCCTCCCCCTCCCTCTTCTTCTCCCTCATTCTCCTCCCCTCTCTCTCACCCTCATTCTCCTCCCTCTCCCTCATTCTCCTCCCACTAACAGTCCCTCATTCTCTTCCCCATCCCTCTCCCTCGTTCCCCTCCCCCTCTCCAACGTTTCCCTCCCCCCTCCCTCATTCTCCTCCTCCTCCCTCTACCTCATTCTCCTCCCCCTCCCTCTCCCTCATTCTCCTTCCCCCTCCCTCACCCTCTTTCTCCTTCCACTCCCCCTTTCTCCTCCCCCTCCCTCATTCGCCTCCCCCTCCCTCATTCTCCTTCCCGCTCCCGCTCCCTCTCTCTCTCCCTCATTCATCTTCCCCCTCCCTCTCCCCTCCCTCATTCTACATCCCCTCCCTCTCGTCATTTTCCTTCGCCCTCCTTCATTCTCCTCCCCCTGCCTCATTCTCCTCCCCCCTCCCTCTCCGTCATTCTCCTCCCCCTCCCTCTCCCTCATTCTCCTTCCCACTCCCTCTCCCTCATGCTCCTCCATCTTCCCTCTCCCACTCCCTCATTATCCTTCACCCTCCTTCATTCTCCTCCACCTCCCTCATTCTCCTTCCTCCTCCCCTCCCTCATTCTCCTTCCCCTCCCTCATTCTCCTTCCCCAAACTCTCCCTCATTCTCCTTCCTCCTCCCCTCCCTCATTCTCCTCCCCTCCCTCATTCTCCTTCCACCACCTCTCCCTCTTTGTCCTCCAGTCACTCTCCCTCATTCTCCTTAACCTCCCTCATTCTCCTTCCCTCTCCCTCATTCTCCCTCCCTCTCCCTCATTCCCCTTCCCTCTCCCTCATTCCCCCTCCCCCTCCCTCATTCTCCTCCCCCTCCCCCTCCCTCATTCTCCTCCCCTCCCTCATTCTCCCTCCCTCTCCCTCATTCCCCTTCCCTCTCCCTCATTCTTCCTCCCCCTCCCTCATTCTCCTCCCCCTCCCTCTCCCTCATTCTCCTCCCCCTCCATCTCCCACATTCTCCTCCCCCTCCCCCTCACTCTCCCCCTCCCCCTCCCTTTCACTCTCCCCCCTCCCCTTCACTCACCCCTCCCTCATTCTCCTCCCCCCTCATTCTCCTTCCCCCTCTCCTCCCTCATTCTCCTCCCCGTCTCCCTCAGCCTCCCCCTCCCTCTCCACCTCCCTCTCCGCCTCCCCCTCCGTCTCCCCTTCCCTCTCCCCCTCGCACACCCTCATTCTACTTCTCCCTCCCTCCCTCTTTCTCCTCCCCTCCCTCTCCCTCATTCTCTTCCCCCTCCCTCACCCTCATTCTCCTTCCCCCTCACTCTTTCTCCTCCACCCGCCCTCATTCTCCACCCCCTCCCTCTCCCACATTCTTCTTCACCCTCCCCCTCCCTCTTTCTCCTTCCCTCCCTCATTCCCCTTCCCTCTCCCTCATTCTCCTCCCCCTCCCTCTCTCTCTCCCTCATTCTCCTCCCCCTCCCTCTCCCTCATTCTCCTCCCCTCCCTCATTCTCCTCCCTCCTCCCTCTCCCTCATTCTCCTCCATCTTCACTCTCCCCCTCCCTCATTCTCCTACCCTCCCTCATTCTGCTCCCCCTCCCTACTCCTCTCCCTCCCTCTCCCCCTCCCTCATTCTCCTCCCCTCCCTCATTCTCCTCCCCCTACCTCATTATCCTTCCTCTTTCCCCTCCCTCATTCTCCTCCCCCTCTCCCTCTGCCTCCCCCTCCCTCTCCGCCTCCCCTCCCTCTCCCCCTCCCCCTCCCTCTCGCCCTCCCCCTCCCTCTCGCCCTCCCTCTCCCCCTCTCCCTCCCTCATTCTCCTCCCCTCCCTCTCCCTCATTCTCCTCCCCCTCCCTCTCCCTCATTCTGCTCCCCCCTCTCCCTCATTCTCCTCCCCCTCCCTCTCCCTCATTCTCCTCCCCCCTCTCCCGCATTCTCCGTCCCCCACTCCCCCCTCATTCTCCTTCCCTCTCCCTCATTCTCCTGTCCATCCCTCATTCTCCTCCCCCTCCCTCATTCTCCTCCCCCCTCATTCTCCTTCCCACTCCCGCCCTCATTCTCTTTCCACCACCTCTCCCTCTTCTCCCTCTCCCTCATTCTCCTCCCCCTCGCTCTCCTCTGCCTCATTCTCCTCCCTCTCGCCCTCCCCCTCCCTCTCGCCCTCCCTCTCCCCCTCTCCCTCCCTCATTCTCCTCCCCTCCCTCTCCCTCATTCTCCTTCCCCCTCCCCCTCCCCCTCCCTCATTTTCCTTCCCCCTCCCTCATCCTCATTTTCCTTCCCCCTCCCTCTCCCTCATTCTCATCCCCCCCTCCCTCTCCCTCATTCTCCTCCCACTCCCTCATTCTCCCTCCCTTTCTCTCATTCTCCCTCCCTCTCCCTCATTTTCCTCCCCCCTCCCTCTCCCTCATTCTCCTCCCCCTCCCTCTCCCTCATTCTCCTCCCCCCTCCCTCATTCTCCCTCCCTTTCTCTCATTCTCCCTCCCTCTCCCTCATTCTCTTCCCCCTCCCTCAACCTCATTCTCCTTCCCCCTCACTCTTTCTCCTCCACCCTCCCTCATTCTCCACCCCTCCCTCTCCCACATTCTTCTTCACCCTCCTCCTCCCTCATTCTCCTTCCCTCCCTCATTCCCCTTCCCTCTCCCTCATTCTCCTCCCCCTCCCTCTCTCTCTCCCTCATTCACCTCACCCTCCCTCTCCCTCATTCTCCTCCCCTCCCTCATTCTCCTCCCCCTCCCTCTCCCTCATTCTCCTCCATCTTCACTCTCCCCCTCCCTCATCCTCCTAGCCTCCCTCATTCTGCTCCCCCTCCCTACTCCTCTCCCTCCCTCTCCCCCTCCCTCATTCTCCTCCCCCTCCCTCATTCTCCTCCCCCTCTCCCTCAGCCTCCCCCTCCCTCTCCGCCTCCCTTCCCTCTCCCCCTCCCCTCCCTCTGACCCTCCATCTCCCTCTCCATCTCCCCTTCCCTCATTCTCTCCCCTCCCTCATTCCCCTCCCCCTCCCTCATTCTCCTCCCCCTCTCCCTCACCCTCCCCCTCCCTCTCCGCCTCCCCTCCCTCTCCCCCTCCCCCTCCCTCTCGCCCTCCCTCTCCCCCTCTCCCTCCCTCTCCCCCTCTCCCTCCCTCATTCTCCTCCCCTCCCTCTCCCTCATTCTCCTCCCCCTCCCTCTCCCTCATTCTCCTACCCCCTCTCCCTCATTCTCCTCCCCCTCCCTCTCCCTCATTCTCCTCCCCCTCCCTCATTCTCCTCCCCCCTCATTCTCCTTCCCCCTCCCTCCCTCCCTCACTCTCTTTCCCCCACCTCTCCCTCTTTCTCCTCCCCCTCCCTCTCCCTCATTCTCCTCCCCCTCGCTCTCTCTCTGCCGCATTCTCCTCCCTCTCCCTCTCCCTCATTCTCCTCCCCCTCGCTCTCTCTCTGCCTCATTCTCCTCCCCCTCCCACTCCCTCATTCTCCTCCCTCTCCCTCATTCTCCTCCCCCTCCCTCTCCCTCTCCCTCATTCTCCCCCCACCCTCTCCCTCATTCTCCTCCCGCTTCCATCTCCCTCTCCCTCATTCTCCTACCCTCTCCCTCTCCCTCATTCTACTCCCCCTCATTCTCCTCCCCTCCCTCTTCCCCTCCCTCATTCTCCTGCCCCTCCCTTCCTCTCCCCCTCCCTCATTCTGCTCCCCCTCCATCCCCCTCCCCTTCCTCTCCCCGTTCCTTATTCTCCTCCCCCCTCATTCTCCTTCCCCTCCCTCACCCTCATTCTCCTTCCCCTCCCTCACCCTCATTCTCCTGCCTCTCCCTCATTCTCCTTCCCCCTCCCCCTCCCCCTCCCTCATTCTCCTTCCCCCTCACTCATCCTCATTTTCCTTCCCCCTCCCTCTCCCTCATTCTCCTCCCCCTCCCTCTCCCTCATTCTCCTTCCCCTCCCTCATTCTCCCTCCCTTTCTCTCATTCTCCCTCCCTCTCCCTCATTCTCTTCCCCCTCCCTCACCCTCATTCTCCTCCCCCTCCCTCTCTCACTCCCTCATTCTCTTCCCCCTCCCTCACCCTCATTCTCCTTCCCCCTCACTCTTTCTCCTCCACCCTCCCTCATTCTCCACCCCCTCCCTCTCCCACATTCTTCTTCACCCTCCCCCTCCCTCATTCTCCTTCCCTCCCTCATTCCCCTTCCCTCTCCCTCATTCTCCTCCCCCTCCCTCTCTCTCTCCCTCATTCTCCTCCCCCTCCCTCTCCCTCATTCTCCTCCCCTCCCTCATTCTCCTCCCTCCTCCCTCTCCCTCATTCTCCTCCATCTTCACTCTCCCCCTCCCTCATTCTCCTACCCTCCCTCATTCTGCTCCCCCTCCCTACTCCTCTCCCTCCCTCTCCCCCTCCCTCATTCTCCTCCCCTCCCTCATTCTCCTCCCCCTACCTCATTATCCTTCCTCTTTCCCCTCCCTCATTCTCCTCCCCCTCTCCCTCTGCCTCCCCCTCCCTCTCCGCCTCCCCTCCCTCTCCCCCTCCCCCTCCCTCTCGCCCTCCCCCTCCCTCTCGCCCTCCCTCTCCCCCTCTCCCTCCCTCATTCTCCTCCCCTCCCTCTCCCTCATTCTCCTCCCCCTCCCTCTCCCTCATTCTGCTCCCCCCTCTCCCTCATTCTCCTCCCCCTCCCTCTCCCTCATTCTCCTCCCCCCTCTCCCGCATTCTCCGTCCCCCACTCCCCCCTCATTCTCCTTCCCTCTCCCTCATTCTCCTGTCCATCCCTCATTCTCCTCCCCCTCCCTCATTCTCCTCCCCCCTCATTCTCCTTCCCACTCCCGCCCTCATTCTCTTTCCACCACCTCTCCCTCTTTCTCCTCCCTCTCCCTCATTCTCCTCCCCCTCGCTCTCTCTGCCTCATTCTCCTCCCTCTCGCCCTCCCCCTCCCTCTCGCCCTCCCTCTCCCCCTCTCCCTCCCTCATTCTCCTCCCCTCCCTCTCCCTCATTTTCCTCCCCCCTCCCTCTCCCTCATTCTCCTCCCCCTCCCTCTCCCTCATTCTCCTCCCCCTCCCTCATTCTCCCTCCCTTTCTCTCATTCTCCCTCCCTCTCCCTCATTCTCTTCCCCCTCCCTCAACCTCATTCTCCTTCCCCCTCACTCTTTCTCCTCCACCCTCCCTCATTCTCCACCCCTCCCTCTCCCACATTCTTCTTCACCCTCCCCCTCCCTCATTCTCCTTCCCTCCCTCATTCCCCTTCCCTCTCCCTCATTCTCCTCCCCCTCCCTCTCTCTCTCCCTCATTCACCTCCCCCTCCCTCTCCCTCATTCTCCTCCCCTCCCTCATTCTCCTCCCCCCTCCCTCTCCCTCATTCTCCTCCATCTTCACTCTCCCCCTCCCTCATCCTCCTAGCCTCCCTCATTCTGCTCCCCCTCCCTACTCCTCTCCCTCCCTCTCCCCCTCCCTCATTCTCCTCCCCCTCCCTCATTCTCCTCCCCCTCTCCCTCAGCCTCCCCCTCCCTCTCCGCCTCCCTTCCCTCTCCCCCTCCCCTCCCTCTCACCCTCCATCTCCCTCTCCATCTCCCCTTCCCTCATTCTCTCCCCTCCCTCATTCCCCTCCCCCTCCCTCATTCTCCTCCCCCTCTCCCTCACCCTCCCCCTCCCTCTCCGCCTCCCCTCCCTCTCCCCCTCCCCCTCCCTCTCGCCCTCCCTCTCCCCCTCTCCCTCCCTCTCCCCCTCTCCCTCCCTCATTCTCCTCCCCTCCCTCTCCCTCATTCTCCTCCCCCTCCCTCTCCCTCATTCTCCTACCCCCTCTCCCTCATTCTCCTCCCCCTCCCTCTCCCTCATTCTCCTCCCCCTCCCTCATTCTCCTCCCCCCTCATTCTCCTTCCCCCTCCCTCCCTCCCTCACTCTCTTTCCCCCACCTCTCCCTCTTTCTCCTCCCCCTCCCTCTCCCTCATTCTCCTCCCCCTCGCTCTCTCTCTGCCGCATTCTCCTCCCTCTCCCTCTCCCTCATTCTCCTCCCCCTCGCTCTCTCTCTGCCTCATTCTCCTCCCCCTCCCACTCCCTCATTCTCCTCCCTCTCCCTCATTCTCCTCCCCCTCCCTCTCCCTCTCCCTCATTCTCCCCCCACCCTCTCCCTCATTCTCCTCCCGCTTCCATCTCCCTCTCCCTCATTCTCCTACCCTCTCCCTCTCCCTCATTCTACTCCCCCTCATTCTCCTCCCCTCCCTCTTCCCCTCCCTCATTCTCCTGCCCCTCCCTTCCTCTCCCCCTCCCTCATTCTGCTCCCCCTCCATCCCCCTCCCCTTCCTCTCCCCGTTCCTTATTCTCCTCCCCCCTCATTCTCCTTCCCCTCCCTCACCCTCATTCTCCTTCCCCTCCCTCACCCTCATTCTCCTGCCTCTCCCTCATTCTCCTTCCCCCTCCCCCTCCCCCTCCCTCATTCTCCTTCCCCCTCACTCATCCTCATTTTCCTTCCCCCTCCCTCTCCCTCATTCTCCTCCCCCTCCCTCTCCCTCATTCTCCTTCCCCTCCCTCATTCTCCCTCCCTTTCTCTCATTCTCCCTCCCTCTCCCTCATTCTCTTCCCCCTCCCTCACCCTCATTCTCCTCCCCCTCCCTCTCTCACTCCCTCATTCTCTTCCCCCTCCCTCACCCTCATTCTCCTTCCCCCTCACTCTTTCTCCTCCACCCTCCCTCATTCTCCACCCCCTCCCTCTCCCACATTCTTCTTCACCCTCCCCCTCCCTCATTCTCCTTCCCTCCCTCATTCCCCTTCCCTCTCCCTCATTCTCCTCCCCCTCCCTCTCTCTCTCCCTCATTCTCCTCCCCCTCCCTCTCCCTCATTCTCCTCCCCTCCCTCATTCTCCTCCCTCCTCCCTCTCCCTCATTCTCCTCCATCTTCACTCTCCCCCTCCCTCATTCTCCTACCCTCCCTCATTCTGCTCCCCCTCCCTACTCCTCTCCCTCCCTCTCCCCCTCCCTCATTCTCCTCCCCTCCCTCATTCTCCTCCCCCTACCTCATTATCCTTCCTCTTTCCCCTCCCTCATTCTCCTCCCCCTCTCCCTCTGCCTCCCCCTCCCTCTCCGCCTCCCCTCCCTCTCCCCCTCCCCCTCCCTCTCGCCCTCCCCCTCCCTCTCGCCCTCCCTCTCCCCCTCTCCCTCCCTCATTCTCCTCCCCTCCCTCTCCCTCATTCTCCTCCCCCTCCCTCTCCCTCATTCTGCTCCCCCCTCTCCCTCATTCTCCTCCCCCTCCCTCTCCCTCATTCTCCTCCCCCCTCTCCCGCATTCTCCGTCCCCCACTCCCCCCTCATTCTCCTTCCCTCTCCCTCATTCTCCTGTCCATCCCTCATTCTCCTCCCCCTCCCTCATTCTCCTCCCCCTCGCTCTCTCTCTGCCTCATTCTCCCTCCCTTTCTCTCATTCTCCCTCCCTCTCCCTCATTCTCTTCCCCCTCCCTCACCCTCATTCTCCTCCCCCTCCCTCTCTCACTCCCTCATTCTCTTCCCCCTCCCTCACCCTCATTCTCCTTCCCCCTCACTCTTTCTCCTCCACCCTCCCTCATTCTCCACCCCCTCCCTCTCCCACATTCTTCTTCACCCTCCCCCTCCCTCATTCTCCTTCCCTCCCTCATTCCCCTTCCCTCTCCCTCATTCTCCTCCCCCTCCCTCTCTCTCTCCCTCATTCTCCTCCCCCTCCCTCTCCCTCATTCTCCTCCCCTCCCTCATTCTCCTCCCTCCTCCCTCTCCCTCATTCTCCTCCATCTTCACTCTCCCCCTCCCTCATTCTCCTACCCTCCCTCATTCTGCTCCCCCTCCCTACTCCTCTCCCTCCCTCTCCCCCTCCCTCATTCTCCTCCCCTCCCTCATTCTCCTCCCCCTACCTCATTATCCTTCCTCTTTCCCCTCCCTCATTCTCCTCCCCCTCTCCCTCTGCCTCCCCCTCCCTCTCCGCCTCCCCTCCCTCTCCCCCTCCCCCTCCCTCTCGCCCTCCCCCTCCCTCTCGCCCTCCCTCTCCCCCTCTCCCTCCCTCATTCTCCTCCCCTCCCTCTCCCTCATTCTCCTCCCCCTCCCTCTCCCTCATTCTGCTCCCCCCTCTCCCTCATTCTCCTCCCCCTCCCTCTCCCTCATTCTCCTCCCCCCTCTCCCGCATTCTCCGTCCCCCACTCCCCCCTCATTCTCCTTCCCTCTCCCTCATTCTCCTGTCCATCCCTCATTCTCCTCCCCCTCCCTCATTCTCCTCCCCCTCGCTCTCTCTCTGCCTCATTCTCCTCCCCCTCCCACTCCCTCATTCTCCTCCCTCTCCCTCATTCTCCTCCCCCTCCCTCTCCCTCTCCCTCATTCTCCCCCCACCCTCTCCCTCATTCTCCTCCCGCTTCCATCTCCCTCTCCCTCATTCTCCTACCCTCTCCCTCTCCCTCATTCTACTCCCCCTCATTCTCCTCCCCTCCCTCTTCCCCTCCCTCATTCTCCTGCCCCTCCCTTCCTCTCCCCCTCCCTCATTCTGCTCCCCCTCCATCCCCCTCCCCTTCCTCTCCCCGTTCCTTATTCTCCTCCCCCCTCATTCTCCTTCCCCTCCCTCACCCTCATTCTCCTTCCCCTCCCTCACCCTCATTCTCCTGCCTCTCCCTCATTCTCCTTCCCCCTCCCCCTCCCCCTCCCTCATTCTCCTTCCCCCTCACTCATCCTCATTTTCCTTCCCCTCCCTCTCCCTCATTCTCCTCCCCTCCCTCTCCCTCATTCTCCTTCCCCTCCCTCATTCTCCCTCCCTTTCTCTCATTCTCCCTCCCCTCTCCCTCATTCTCTTCCCCCTCCCTCACCCTCATTCTCCTCCCCCTCCCTCTCTCACTCCCTCATTCTCTTCCCCCTCCCTCACCCTCATTCTCCTTCCCCCTCACTCTTTCTCCTCCACCCTCCCTCATTCTCCACCCCCTCCCTCTCCCACATTCTTCTTCACCCTCCCCCTCCCTCATTCTCCTTCCCTCCCTCATTCCCCTTCCCTCTCCCTCATTCTCCTCCCCCTCCCTCTCTCTCTCCCTCATTCTCCTCCCCCTCCCTCTCCCTCATTCTCCTCCCCTCCCTCATTCTCCTCCCTCCTCCCTCTCCCTCATTCTCCTCCATCTTCACTCTCCCCCTCCCTCATTCTCCTACCCTCCCTCATTCTGCTCCCCCTCCCTACTCCTCTCCCTCCCTCTCCCCCTCCCTCATTCTCCTCCCCTCCCTCATTCTCCTCCCCCTACCTCATTATCCTTCCTCTTTCCCCTCCCTCATTCTCCTCCCCCTCTCCCTCTGCCTCCCCCTCCCTCTCCGCCTCCCCTCCCTCTCCCCCTCCCCCTCCCTCTCGCCCTCCCCCTCCCTCTCGCCCTCCCTCTCCCCCTCTCCCTCCCTCATTCTCCTCCCCTCCCTCTCCCTCATTCTCCTCCCCCTCCCTCTCCCTCATTCTGCTCCCCCCTCTCCCTCATTCTCCTCCCCCTCCCTCTCCCTCATTCTCCTCCCCCCTCTCCCGCATTCTCCGTCCCCCACTCCCCCCTCATTCTCCTTCCCTCTCCCTCATTCTCCTGTCCATCCCTCATTCTCCTCCCCCTCCCTCATTCTCCTCCCCCCTCATTCTCCTTCCCACTCCCGCCCTCATTCTCTTTCCACCACCTCTCCCTCTTTCTCCTCCCTCTCCCTCATTCTCCTCCCCCTCGCTCTCTCTGCCTCATTCCTCCTCCCTCTCGCCCTCCCCCTCCCTCTCGCCCTCCCTCTCCCCCTCTCCCTCCCTCATTCTCCTCCCCTCCCTCTCCCTCATTCTCCTTCCCCCTCCCCCTCCCCCCTCCCTCATTTTCCTTCCCCCTCCCTCATCCTCATTTTCCTTCCCCCTCCCTCTCCCTCATTCTCATCCCCCTCCCTCTCCCTCATTCTCCTCCCACTCCCTCATTCTCCCTCCCTTTCTCTCATTCTCCCTCCCTCTCCCTCATTTTCCTCCCCCTCCCTCTCCCTCATTCTCCTCCCCCTCCCTCTCCCTCATTCTCCTCCCCCTCCCTCATTCTCCCTCCCTTTCTCTCATTCTCCCTCCCTCTCCCTCATTCTCTTCCCCCTCCCTCAACCTCATTCTCCTTCCCCCTCACTCTTTCTCCTCCACCCTCCCTCATTCTCCACCCCTCCCTCTCCCACATTCTTCTTCACCCTCCCCTCCCTCATTCTCCTTCCCTCCCTCATTCCCCTTCCCTCTCCCTCATTCTCCTCCCCCTCCCTCTCTCTCTCCCTCATTCACCTCCCCCTCCCTCTCCCTCATTCTCCTCCCCTCCCTCATTCTCCTCCCCCCTCCCTCTCCCCTCATTCTCCTCCATCTTCACTCTCCCCCTCCCTCATCCTCCTAGCCTCCCTCATTCTGCTCCCCCTCCCTACTCCTCTCCCTCCCTCTCCCCCTCTCTCATTCTCCTCCCCCTCCCTCATTCTCCTCCCCCTCTCCCTCAGCCTCCCCCTCCCTCTCCGCCTCCCTTCCCTCTCCCCCTCCCCTCCCTCTCACCCTCCATCTCCCTCTCCATCTCCCCTTCCCTCATTCTCTCCCCTCCCTCATTCCCCTCCCCCTCCCTCATTCTCCTCCCCCTCTCCCTCACCCTCCCCCTCCCTCTCCGCCTCCCCTCCCTCTCCCCCTCCCCCTCCCTCTCGCCCTCCCTCTCCCCCTCTCCCTCCCTCTCCCCCTCTCCCTCCCTCATTCTCCTCCCCTCCCTCTCCCTCATTCTCCTCCCCCTCCCTCTCCCTCATTCTCCTACCCCCCTCTCCCTCATTCTCCTCCCCCTCCCTCTCCCTCATTCTCCTCCCCCTCCCTCATTCTCCTCCCCCCTCATTCTCCTTCCCCCTCCCTCCCTCCCTCACTCTCTTTCCCCCACCTCTCCCTCTTTCTCCTCCCCCTCCCTCTCCCTCATTCTCCTCCCCCTCGCTCTCTCTCTGCCGCATTCTCCTCCCTCTCCCTCTCCCTCATTCTCCTCCCCCTCGCTCTCTCTCTGCCTCATTCTCCTCCCCCTCCCACTCCCTCATTCTCCTCCCTCTCCCTCATTCTCCTCCCCCTCCCTCTCCCTCTCCCTCATTCTCCCCCCACCCCTCTCCCTCATTCTCCTCCCGCTTCCATCTCCCTCTCCCTCATTCTCCTACCCTCTCCCTCTCCCTCATTCTACTCCCCCTCATTCTCCTCCCCTCCCTCTTCCCCTCCCTCATTCTCCTGCCCCTCCCTTCCTCTCCCCCTCCCTCATTCTGCTCCCCCTCCATCCCCCTCCCCTTCCTCTCCCCGTTCCTTATTCTCCTCCCCCCTCATTCTCCTTCCCCTCCCTCACCCTCATTCTCCTTCCCCTCCCTCACCCTCATTCTCCTGCCTCTCCCTCATTCTCCTTCCCCCTCCCCCTCCCCCTCCCTCATTCTCCTTCCCCCTCACTCATCCTCATTTTCCTTCCCCCTCCCTCTCCCTCATTCTCCTCCCCCTCCCTCTCCCTCATTCTCCTTCCCCTCCCTCATTCTCCCTCCCTTTCTCTCATTCTCCCTCCCTCTCCCTCATTCTCTTCCCCCTCCCTCACCCTCATTCTCCTCCCCCTCCCTCTCTCACTCCCTCATTCTCTTCCCCCTCCCTCACCCTCATTCTCCTTCCCCCTCACTCTTTCTCCTCCACCCTCCCTCATTCTCCACCCCCTCCCTCTCCCACATTCTTCTTCACCCTCCACCTCCCTCATTCTCCTTCCCTCCCTCATTCCCCTTCCCTCTCCCTCATTCTCCTCCCCCTCCCTCTCTCACTCCCTCATTCTCCTCCCCCTCCCTCTCCCTCATTCTCCTCCCCTCCCTCATTCTCCTCCCCCCTCCCTCTCCCTCATTCTCCTCCATCTTCACTCTCCCCCTCCCTCATTCTCCTACCCTCCCTCATTCTGCTCCCCCCTACTCCTCTCCCTCCCTCTCCCCCTCCCTCATTCTCCTCCCCCTCCCTCTCCCTCATTCTCCTCCCCTCCCTCATTCTCCTCCCCCCTCCCTCTCCCCCATTCTCCTCCATCTTCACTCTCCCCCTCCCTCATTCTCCTACCCTCCCTCATTCTGCTCCCCCTCCCTACTCCTCTCCCTCCCTCTCCTCCTCCCTCATTCTCCTCCCCCTCCCTTATTCTCCTCCCCCTCCCTCATTCTCCTTCCTCTTTCCCCTCCCTCATTCTCCTCCCCCTCTCCCTCAGCCTCCCCCTCCCTCTCCGCCTTCCCTCCCTCTCCCCCTCCCCCTCCCTCTCGCCCTCCCTCTCCCCCTCTCCCTCCCTCATTCTCCTCCCCTCCCTCTCCCTCATTCTCAACCCCCTCCCTCTCCCTCATTCTCCTCCCCCCTCACCCTCATTCTCGTCCCCCTCCCTCTCCCTCATTCTCCTCCCCCCTCTCCCGCATTCTCCGTCCCCCACTTCCCCCTCATTCTCCTTCCCTCTCCCTCATTCTCCTGTCCATCCCTCATTCTCCTCCCCCTCCCTCATTCTCCTCCCCCTCATTCTCCTTCCCCCTCCCTCCCTCCCTCATTCTCTTTCCCCCACCTCTCCCTCTTTCTTCTCCCTCACCCTCATTCTCCTCCCCCTCGCTCTCTCTCTGCCTCATTCTCCTCCCTCTCCCTCTCCCTCATTCTCCTCCCCCTCGCTCTCTCTCTGCCTCATTCTCCTCCCCCTCCCTCTCCCGCTCCCTCATTCTCCCCCCACCCTCTCCCTCATTCTCCTCCTGCTTCCATCTCCCTCTCCCTCATTCTCCTACCCTCTCCCTCTCCCGCATTCTACTCCCCCTCATTCTCCTCCCCCTCCCTCATCTTCCTCCCCCTCCTCATTCTCCTGCCCCCTCCCCCTCCCTCATTCTCCTTCCCCCTCCCCCCCCTCATTCTCCTCCCCCTCCCTCTTCCCCTCCCTCATTCTCCTCCCACTCCCCTTCCTCTCCCCCTCCCTCATTCTGCTCCCCCTCCATCCCCCTCCCCTTCCTCTCCCCGTTCCTTATTCTCCTCCCCCCTCATTCTCCTTCCCCTCCCTCACCCTCATTCTCCTTCCCCTCCCTCACCCTCATTCTCCTCCCCCCCTCATTCTCCTTCCCCTCCCTCACCCTCATTCTCCTTCCCCTCCCTCACCCTCATTCTCCTGCCTCTCCCTCATTCTCCTCCCCCTCCCTCTCCCTCATTCTCCTCCCCCTCCCTCATTCTCCCTCCCTTTCTCTCATTCTCCCTCCCTCTCCCTCATTCTCTTCCCCCTCCCTCACCCTCATTCTCCTTCCCCCTCACTCTTTCTCCTCCACCCTCCCTCATTCTCCACCCCCTCCCTCTCCCACATTCTTCTTCACTCTCCCCCTCCCTCATTCTCCTTCCCTCCCTCATTCCCCTTCCCTCTCCCTCATTCTCCTCCCCCTCCCTCTCTCACTCCCTCATTCTCCTCCCCCTCCCTCTCCCTCATTCTCCTCCCCTCCCTCATTCTCCTCCCCATCCCTCTCCCTCATTCTCCTCCATCTTCACTCTCCCCCTCCCTCATTCTCCTACCCTCCCTCATTCTGCTCCCCCCTACTCCTCTCCCTCCCTCTCCCCCTCCCTCATTCTCCTTCCCCTCCCTCTCCCTCATTCTCCTCCCCTCCCTCATTCTCCTCCCTCCTCCCTCTCCCTCATTCTCCTCCATCTTCACTCTCCCCCTCCCTCATTCTCCTACCCTCCCTCATTCTGCTCCCCCTCCCTACTCCTCTCCCTCCCTCTCCCCCTCCCTCATTCTCCTCCCCTCCCTGATTCTCCTCCCCCTCCCTCATTATCCTTCCTCTTTCCCCTCCCTCATTCTCCTCCCCCTCTCCCTCTGCCTCCCCCTCCCTTTCCGCCTCCCCTCCCTCTCCCCCTCCCCCTCCCTCTCGCCCTCCCTCTCCCTCTCGCCCTCCCTCTCCCCCTCTCCCTCCCTCATTCTCCTCCCCTCCCTCTCCCTCATTCTCCTCCCCCTCCCTCTCCCTCATTCTCCTCCCCCCTCTCCCTCATTCTCCTCCCCCTCCCTCTCCCTCATTCTCCTCCCCCCTCTCCCGCATTCTCCGTCCCCCACTTCCCCCTCATTCTCCTTCCCTCTCCCTCATTCTCCTGTCCATCCCTCATTCTCCTCCCCTCCCTCATTCTCCTCCCCCCTCATTCTCCTTCCCCCTCCCTCCCTCATTCTCTTTCCACCACCTCTCCCTCTTTCTCCTCCCTCTCCCTCTCCCTCATTCTCCTCCCCCTCGCTCTCTCTGCCTCATTCTCCTCCCTCTCCCTCTCCCTCATTCTCCTCCCCCTCCCTCTCCCTCTCCCTCATTCTCCTCCCTCTCCCTCATTCCCCTCCCCTCCCTCTCCCTCTCCCTCATTCTCCCCCCTCCCTCTCCCTCATTCTCCACCTGCTTCCATCTCCCTCTGCCTCATTCTCCTACCCTCTCCCTCACCCTCATTCTACTCCCACTCATTCTCCTCCCTTCCCTCATCTTCCTCCCCCTCCGTCATTCCCCTTCCCCCTCCCCCCTCCCTCATTCTCCTCCCCTCCCTCTTCCCCTCCCTCATTCTCCTCCCCCTCCCCTTCCTCTCCCCCTCCCTCATTCTGCTCCCCCTCCATCCCCCTCCCCTTCCTCTCCCCGTTCCTTATTCTCCTCCCCCCTCATTCTCCTTCCCCTCCCTCACCCTCATTCTCCTTCCCCTCCCTCACCCTCATTCTCCTCCCTCTCCCTCATTCTCCTTCCCCCTCCCCCTCCCCCTCCCTCATTCTCCTTCCCCCTCCCTCACCCTCATTCTCCTTCCCCTCCCTCACCCTCATTCTCCTCCCTCTCCCTCATTCTCCTTCCCCCTCCCCCTCCCCCTCCCTCATTCTCCTTCCCCCTCCCTCATCCTCATTTTCCTTCCCCCTCCCTCTCCCTCATTCTCATCCCCCTCCCTCTCCCTCATTCTCCTCCCCCTCCCTCATTCTCCCTCCCTTTCTCTCATTCTCCCTCCCTCTCCCTCATTTTCCTTCCCCCTCCCTCTCCCTCATTCTCCTCCCCCTCCCTCTCCCTCATTCTCCTCCCCCTCCCTCATTCTCCCTCCCTTTCTCTCATTCTCCCTCCCTCTCCCTCATTCTCTTCCCCCTCCCTCACCCTCATTCTCCTTCACCCTCCCTCATTCTCCACCCCCTCCCTCTCCCACATTCTTCTTCACCCTCCCCCTCCCTCATTCTCCTTCCCTCCCTCATTCCCCTTCCCTCTCCCTCATTCTCCTCCCCCTCCCTCTCTCTCTCCCTCATTCTCCTCCCCCTCCCTCTCCCTCATTCTCCTCCTCTCCCTCATTCTCCTCCCCCCTCCCTCTCCCTCATTCTCCTCCATCTTCACTCTCCCCCTCCCTCATTCTCCTAGCCTCCCTCATTCTGCTCCCCCTCCCTACTCCTCTCCCTCCCTCTCCCCCTCCCTCATTCTCCTCCCCCTCCCTCATTCTCCTCCCCCTCTCCCTCAGCCTCCCCCTCCATCTCTGCCTCCCTTCCATCTCCCCCTCCCCCTCCCTCTCGCCCTCCATCTCCCTCTCCCTCTCCCCTTCCCTCATTCTCCCCCCTCCCTCATTCCCCTCCCCCTCCCTCATTCTCCTCCCCCTCTCCCTCAGCCTCCCCCTCCCTCTCCGCCTCCCCTCCCTCTCCCCCTCCCCCTCACTCTCGCCCTCCCTCTCCCCCTCTCCCTCCCTCATTCTCCTCCCCTCCCTCTCCCTCATTCTCCTCCCCCTCCCCCTCCCTCATTCTCCTCCCACTCTCCCTCAGCCTCCCCCTCCCTCTCCGCCTCCCCTCCCTCTCCCCCTCCCCCTCACTCTCGCCCTCCCTCTCCCCCTCTCCCTCCCTCATTCTCCTCCCCCACCTCTCCCTCTTTCTCCTCCCTCTCCCTCTCCCTCATTCTCCTCCCCCTCGCTCTCTCTCTGCCTCATTCTCCTCCCCCTCCCACTCTCTCATTCTCCTCCCTCTCCCTCATTCTCCTCCCCCTCCCTCTCCCTCTCCCTCATTCTCCCTCCACCCTCTCCCTCATTCTCCTCCCGCTTCCATCTCCCTCTCCCTCATTCTCCTACCCTCTCCCTCTCCCTCATTCTACTCCCCCTCATTCTCCTCCCCTCCCTCTTCCCCTCCCTCATTCTCCTCCCCCTCCCCTTCCTCTCCCCCTCCCTCATTCTACTCCCCCTCCATTCCCCTCCCCTTCCTCTCCCCGTTCCTTATTCTCCTCCCCCCTCATTCTCCTTCCCCTCCCTCACCCTCATTCTCCTTCCCCTCCCTCACCCTCATTCTCCTGCCTCTCCCTCATTCTCCTTCCCCCTCCCCCTCCCCCTCCCTCATTCTCCTTCCCCCTCCCTCATCCTCATTTTCCTTCCCCCTCCCTCTCCCTCATTCTCCTCCCCCTCCCTCTCCCTCATTCTCCTCCCCCTCCCTCATTCTCCCTCCCTTTCTCTCATTCTCCCTCCCTCTCCCTCATTCTCCTTCCCCCTCACTCTTTCTCCTCCACCCTCCCTCATTCTCCACCCCCTCCCTGTCCCACATTCTTCTTCACCCTCCCCCTCCCTCATTCTCCTTCCCTCCCTCATTCCCCTTCCCTCTCCCTCATTCTCCTCCCCCTCCCTCTCTCACTCCCTCATTCTCCTCCCCCTCCCTCTCCCTCATTCTCCTCCCCTCCCTCATTCTCCTCCCCCTCCCTCTCCCTCATTCTCCTCCATCTTCACTCTCCCCCTCCCTCATTCTCCTACCCTCCCTCATTCTGCTCCCCCCTACTCCTCTCCCTCCCTCTCCCCCTCCCTCATTCTCCTCCCCCTCCCTCTCCCTCATTCTCCTCCCCTCCCTCATTATCCTCCCCCCTCCCTCTCCCCCATTCTCCTCCATCTTCACTCTCCCCCTCCCTCATTCTCCTCCCCTCCCTCATTCTGCTCCCCCTCCCTACTCCTCTCCCTCCCTCTCCCCTCCCACATTCTCCCCCTCCCTTATTCTCCTCCCCCTCCCTCATTCTCCTTCCGCTTTCCCCTCCCTCATTCTCCTCCCCCTCTCCCTCAGCCTCCCCCTCCCTCTCCGCCTCCCCTACCTCTCCCCCTCCCCCTCCCTCTCGCCCTCCATCTCCCTCTCCCTCTCCCTCCCTCATTCTCCTCCCCCCTCCCTCTCCCTCATTCTCCTCCATCTTCACTCTCCCCCCCCCCTCATTCTCCTACCCTCTTTCATTCTGCTCCCCCCTACTCCTCTCCCTCCCTCTCCCCCTCCCTCATTCTCCTCCCCCTCCCTCTCCCTCATTCTCCTCCCCCTCCCTCTCTCACTCCCTCATTCTCCTCCCCCTCCCTCTCCCTCATTCTCCTCCCCTCCCTCATTCTCCTCCCCCTCCCTCTCCCTCATTCTCCTCCATCTTCACTCTCCCCCTCCCTCATTCTCCTACCCTCCCTCATTCTGCTCCCCCCTACTCCTCTCCCTCCCTCTCCCTCATTCTCCTCGCCCTCCCTCTCCCTCATTCTCCTCCTCTCCCTCATTCTCCTCCCCCCTCCCTCTCCCTCATTCTCCTCCATCTTCACTCTCCCCCTCCCTCATTCTCCTAGCCTCCCTCATTCTGCTCCCCCTCCCTACTCCTCTCCCTCCCTCTCCCCCTCCCTCATTCTCCTCCCCTTCCTTCATTCTCCTCCCCCTCTCCCTCAGCCTCCCCCTCCATCTCTGCCTCCCTTCCCTCTCCCCCTCCCCCTCCCTCTCGCCCTCCATCTCCCTCTCCCTCTCCCCTTCCCTCATTCTCCCCCCCTCCCTCATTCCCCTCCCCCTCCCTCATTCTCCTCCCCCTCTCCCTCAGCCTCCCCCTCCCTCTCCGCCTCCCCTCCCTCTCCCCCTCCCCCTCACTCTCACCCTCCCTCTCCCCCTCCCTCTCCCTCATTCTCCTCCCCCTCCCTCTCCCTCATTCTCCTCCCCCCTCTCCCGCATTCTCTGTCCCCCACTTCCCCCTCATTCTCCTTCCCTCTCCCTCATTCTCCTGTCCATCCCTCATTCTCCTCCCCCTCCCTCATTCTCCTCCCCCCTCATTCTCCTTACCCCTCCCTCCCTCCCTCACTCTCTTTCCCCCACCTCTCCCTCTTTCTCCTCCCTCTCCCTCTCCCTCATTCTCCTCCCCCTCGCTCTCTCTCTGCCTCATTCTCCTCCCCCTCCTACTCCCTCATTCTCCTCCCTCTCCCTCATTCTCCTCCCCCTCCCTCTCCCTCATTCTCCTCCCCCTCCCTCTCCCTCTCCCTCATTCTCCCCCCACCCTCTCCCTCATTCTCCTCCCGCTTCCATCTCCCTCTCCCTCATTCTCCTACCCTCTCCCTCTCCCTCATTCTACTCCCCCTCATTCTCCTCCCCTCCCTCTTCCCCTCCCTCATTCTCCTCCCCCTCCCCTTCCTCTCCCCCTCCCTCATTCTGCTCCCCCTCCATTCCCCTCCCCTTCCTCTCCCCGTTCCATATTCTCCTCCCCCCTCATTCTCCTTCCCCTCCCTCACCCTCATTCTCCTTCCCCTCCCTCACCCTCATTCTCCTGCCTCTCCCTCATTCTCCTTCCCCCTCCCCCTCCCCCTCCCTCATTCTTCTTCCCCCTCCCTCATCCTCATTTTCCTTCCCCCTCCCTCTCCCTCATTCTCCTCCCCCTCCCTCTCCCTCATTCTCCTCCCCCTCCCTCTCCCTCATTCTCCTCCCCCTCCCTCATTCTCCCTCCCTTTCTCTCATTCTCCCTCCCTCTCCCTCATTCTCTTCCCCCTCCCTCACCCTCATTCTCCTTCCCCCTCACTCTTTCTCCTCCACCCTCCCTCATTCTCCACCCCTCCCTCTCCCACATTCTTCTTCACCCTCCCCCTCCCTCATTCTCCTTCCCTCCCTCATTCCCCTTCCCTCTCCCTCATTCTCCTCCCCCTCCCTCTCTCACTCCCTCATTCTCCTCCCCCTCCCTCTCCCTCATTCTCCTCCCCTCCCTCATTCTCCTCCCCCTCCCTCTCCCTCATTCTCCTCCATCTTCACTCTCCCCCTCCCTCATTCTCCTACCCTCCCTCATTCTGCTCCCCCCTACTCCTCTCCCTCCCTCTCCCCCTCCCTCATTCTCCTCCCCCTCCCTCTCCCTCATTCTCCTCCCCTCCCTCATTCTCCTTCCCCCTCCCTCTCCCCCATTCTCCTCCATCTTCACTCTCCCCCTCCCTCATTCTCCTACCCTCCCTCATTCTGCTCCCCCTCCCTACTCCTCTCCCTCCCTCTCCCCTCCCTCCCTCTCCCCTCCCTCATTCTCCCCCTCCCTTATTCTCCTCCCCCTCCCTCATTCTCCTTCCTCTTTCCCCTCCCTCATTCTCCTCCCCCTCTCCCTCAGCCTCCCCCTCCCTCTCCGCCTCCCCTCCCTCTCCCCCTCCCCCTCCCTCTCACCCTCCATCTCCCTCTCCCTCTCCCTCCCTCATTCTCCTCCCCCCTCCCTCTCCCTCATTCTCCTCCATCTTCACTCTCCCCCTCCCTCATTCTCCTACCCTCCTTCATTCTGCTCCCCCCTACTCCTCTCCCTCCCTCTCCCCCTCCCTCATTCTCCTCCCCCTCCCTCTCCCTCATTCTCCTCCCCTCCCTCATTCTCCTCCCCCTCCCTCTCCCTGATTCTCCTCCATCTTCACTCTCCCCCTCCCTCATTCTCCTACCCTCCCTCATTCTGCTCCCCCCCTACTCCTCTCCCTCCCTCTCCCCCTCCCTCATTCTCCTCCCCCTCCCTCTCCCTCATTCTCCTCCCCTCCCTCATTCTCCTTCCCCCTCCCTCTCCCCCATTCTCCTCCATCTTCACTCTCCCCCTCCCTCATTCTCCTACCCTCCCTCATTCTGCTCCCCCTCCCTACTCCTCTCCCTCCATCTCCCCTCCCTCATTCTCCCCCTCCCTTATTCTCCTCCCCCTCCCTCATTCTCCTTCCTCTTTCCCCTCCCTCATTCTCCTCCCCCTCTCCCTCAGCCTCCCCCTCCCTCTCCGCCTCCCCTCCCTCTCCCCCTCCCCCTCCCTCTCACCCTCCATCTCCCTCTCCCTCTCCCTCCCTCATTCTCCTCCCCCCTCCCTCTCCCTCATTCTCCTCCATCTTCACTCTCCCCCTCCCTCATTCTCCACCCCCTCCCTCTCCCACATTCTTCTTCACCCTCCCCCTCCCTAATTCTCCTTCCCTCCCTCATTCCCCCTCCCTCTCCCTCATTCTCCTCCCCCTCCCTCTCTCACTCCCTCATTCTCCTCCCCCTCTCCCTCTCCCTCCCTCATTCTCCTCCCCCTCCCTCTCCCTCATTCTCCTCCCCTCCCTCATTCTCCTCCCCCTCCCTCTCCCTCATTCTCCTCCATCTTCACTCTCCCCCTCCGTCATTCTCCTACCCTCCCTCATTCTGCTCCCCCTCCCTCATTCTCCTCCCCCTCCCTTATTCTCCTCCCCCTCCCTCATTCTCCTTCCACTTTCCCCTCCCTCATTCTCCTCCCCCTCTCCCTCAGCCTCCCCCTCCCTCTCCGCCTCCCCTCCCTCTCCCCCTCCCCCTCCCTCTCGCCCTCCATCTCCCTCTCGCCCTCCCTCTCCCCCTCTCCCTCCCTCATTCTCCTCCCCCTCCCTCTCCCTCATTCTCCTCCATCTTCACTCTCCCCCTCCGTCATTCTCCTACCCTCCCTCATTCTGCTCCCCCTCCCTCATTCTCCTCCCCCTCCCTTATTCTCCTCCCCCTCCCTCATTCTCCTTCCACTTTCCCCTCCCTCATTCTCCTCCCCCTCTCCCTCAGCCTCCCCCTCCCTCTCCGCCTCCCCTCCCTCTCCCCCTCCCCCTCCCTCTCGCCCTCCATCTCCCTCTCCCTCTCCCCTTCACTCATTCTCCTCCCCCTCCCTCATTCTCCTCCCCCTCCCTCATTCTCCTTCCTCCTTCCCCTCCCTCATTCCCCTCCCCCTCTCCCTCAGCCTCCCCCTCCCTCTCCGCCTCCCCTCCCTCTCCCCCTCCCTCTCGCCCTCCCTCTCCCCCTCTCCCTCCCTCATTCTCCTCCCCTCCCTCTCCCTCATTCTCTTCCCCCTCCCTCTCCCTCATTCTCCTCTCCCCCTCCCTCTCGCCCTCCCTCTCCCCCTCTCCCTCCCTCATTCTCTTCCCCCTCCCTCTCCCTCATTCCCCTCCCCCTCCCTCTCCCTCATTCTCCTCCCCCCTCTCCCGCATTCTCCGTCCTCCACTTCCCCCTCATTCTCCTTCCTTCTCCCTCATTCTCCTGTCCATCCCTCATTCTCCTCCCCCTCCCTCATTCTCCTCCCCCTCATTCTCCTTCCCCCTCCCTCCCTCCCTCATTCTCATCCCCATCCCTCTCCCTCATTCTCCTTCCCCTCCCTCACCCTCATTCTCCTTCCCCTCCCTCACCCTCATTCTCCTCCCTCTCCCTCATTCTCCTTCCCCTCCCCCTCCCCCTCCGTAATTCTCCTTCCTCCTCCCTCATTCTCCTTCCCCTTCCCTCATCCTCATTTTCCTTCCCCCTCCCTCTCCCTCATTCTCCTCCCCACTCCCTCTCCCTCATTCTCCCTCCCTCTCCCTCATTCTTCCTCCCTCATTCTTCTTCCCTCTCCCACATTCTCATTCCCTCGCCCTCATTCTCCTCCCCCTCCCCCTCCCTCATTCTCCTTCCCCCCCTCCCTCATTCTCCTTCCCTCTCCCTCATTCTCCTTCCCTCATCCTCCTTTTATCTCCCCCTCCCTCATTCTCCTCCCCCTCCCTCATTCTCATGCCCCCACCCCCTCCCTCTCCCTCATACTCCTCCCCCCACCCCCTCCCTCTCCCTCATTCTCCTCCACCCACCCCCTCCCTCTCCCTCATACTCCTCCCCACACCCCCTCCCACTCCCTCATACACATCCTCCCCCTCTCCCTCTCCCTCATTCTCCTCCCCCTCCCCCTCCCCTCCCTCTCAGTCGTTCTCCTCCCCCCTCCAACTCCCTCTCCCTCATTCTCCTCCCCTCCCTCTCCCTCATTCTCCTCCCCTCTCCCCTCCCCCCTCCCTCATTCCCCTCCCCTCCCTCATTCTCCTCCCCTCCCTCATTCTCCTCCCCTCCCTCATTCTTCTTCCCTCTCCCTCATTCTCCTTCCCCTCCCTCATTCTACTTCCACCTCCCTCTTTCTCATTCTCCTCTCCCTCCCCTCTCCCCTCTCGCTCTCCCTCATTCTCCTCACCCCTCCCTCTCCCTCATCCTCCTCCTCCCTCCCCTCTCGGCTCTCCCTCTCCCTCATACTGCTCCCCCCTCCTTCTCCCTCTCCCACATTCTCCTCCCCCTCCCTCTCCTCCCTCATTCTCCTCCCCCCTCTCCCTCATTCTCCTCCCCCTCCCCATTCTCCTCCCCCTCCTGTTCTCCCTCTCCCTCATTCTCCTCTCCCTCCCCCTCCCTCTCCCTCGTTCTCCTCCCTCTCCTCATTCTCCTCCCCCTCTGCCACACTCATTCTCCTACCGCCTCCCCTCCCTTTCCCTCATACTCCTCTCCCTCCATCTCCATCTCCCTCATTCACCTCCCCCTCACTCTCCATCTGCCTCATTCTCCTGCCCCTCCACTCTTCCCCTCCCTCTCCCTCATTCTCCTCCCCCTCCCTCACCCTCATTCTCCTCCCCCTCCCTCTCCCTCATTCTCCTCCACCCACTCCCTCCCTCTCCCTCATTCCCCTTCCCTTCCCTCCCCCCATTCTCCTTCCCCTTCCTCATTCTCCTTCCTCCTCCCTCTCACCTTTTCTCCTCCCCTCTCCCTCATTCTCCTTCCAAATCCCCCTCCCCCTCCCTCATTCTCCTCCCCTCCCTCATTCTTCTTCCCTCTCCCTCATTCTCCTTCCCCCTCCCTCATTCTACTTCCACCTCGCTCTTTCTCATTCTCCTCTCCCTCCCCTCTCCCCTCTCGCTCTCCCTCATTCTCTTCACCCCTCCCTCTCCCTCATCCTCCTCCTCCCTCCCCTCTCGGCTCTCCCTCTCCCTCATACTGCTCCCCCCTCCTTCTCCCTCTCCCTCATTCTCCACCCCCTCCTTCTCCCTCTCCCACATTCTCCTTCCCCCTCTCCCTCATTCTCCTCCCCCTCCCCATTCTCCTCCCCCCTCCTGTTCTCCCTCTCCCTCATTCTCCTCCCTGCCCTCTCTCTCATTCTTCCTCCCTCATTCTTCTTTCCTCTCCCACATTCTCATTCCCTCTCCCTCATTCTCCTTCCCTCATTCTCCTTTTATCTCCCCCTCCCTCATTCTCCTCCCCCCTCCCTCATTCTCATGCCCCCACCCCCTCCCTCTCCCTCATACTCCTCCCCCCACCCCCTCCCTCTCCCTCATTCTCCTCCCCCCACCCCCTCCCACTCCCTCATACACCTCCACCACCCCCTCCCTCTCCCTCATACTCTCCCCCTCTCCATTTCCCTCATTCTACTCCCCCCTCCCTCTCCATCTCCCTCATTCTCCTCCACCTCCCTATCGCTCATTCTCCTCCCTCCTCGCTCTCCCTCATTCTCCTCCCCATCCCCACTCCCCCTCCCTCATTCTCCTCCACCTCCCTCTCCCTCATTCACCTCCCTCCTCCCCTCTCCCTCTCCCTCATTCTCCTCCCCATCCCCACTCCCCCTCCCTCATTCTCCTCCACCTCCCTCTCCCTCATTCACCTCCCTCCTCCCCTCTCCCTCTCCCTCATTCTCCTCCCCTCTCCCCTCTCCCTCTCCCTCATTCTCCTCCCCTCCCTCTCCCACATTCTCCTCCCCCTCTCCCTCTCCCTCATTCTCCTCCACCCTCCCCTTCCCTCTACCTCATTCTCCTCCACCCTCTCCCTCACTCTCGCTCATTCCCCTTCCCTTCCCTCCCCCTCAATCTCCTTCGCCCTCCTCATTCTCCTTCCTCCTCCCTCACACCTTTTCTCCTCCCCCCTCCCTCATTCTCCTTCCCCCTCCCTCATCCTCATTTTCCTTCCCCCTCCCTCTCCCTCATTCTCCTCCCCCTCCCTCTCCCTCATTCTCCTCCCCCTCCCTCATTCTCCCTCCCTTTCTCTCATTCTCCCTCCCTCTCTCTCATTCTCTTCCCCCTCCCTCACCCTCATTCTCCTTCCCCCTCACTCTTTCTCCTCCACCCTCCCTCATTCTCCACCCCCTCCCTCTCCCACATTCTTCTTCACCCTCCCCCTCCCTCATTCTCCTTCCCTCCCTCATTCCCCTTCCCTCTCCCTCATTCTCCTCCCCACCCCTCTCACTCCCTCATTCTCCTCCCCCTCCCTCTCCCTCATTCTCCTCCCCTCCCACATTATGCTCCCCCCTCCCTCTCCCTCATTCTCCTCCATCTTCACTCTCCCCCTCCCTCATTCTCCTACCCTCCCTCATTCTGCTCCCCCCTACTCCTCTCCCTCCCTCTCCCCCTCCCTCATTCCCCTCCCCCTCACTCTCCCTCATTCTCTTCCCCCCTCTCCCGCATTCTCCGTCCCCCACTTCCCCCTCATTCTCCTTCCTTCTCCCTCATTCTCCTGTCCATCCCTCATTCTCCTCCCCCTCCCTCATTCTCCTCCCCCTATTACTCCTCACCCCACCCCCTCCCTCTCCCTCATTCTCCTCCCCCCACCCCCTCCCTCTCCCTCATACTCCTCCCCCACCCCCTCCCACTCCCTCATACACCTCCACCACCCCCTCCCTCTCCCTCATACTCTCCCCCTCTCCATTTCCCTCATTCTACTCCCCCCTCCCTCTCCATCTCCCTCATTCTCCTCCACCTCCCTATCACTCATTCTTCTCCCTCCTCGCTCTCCCTCATTCTCCTCCCCATCCCCACTCCCCCTCCCTCATTCTCCTCCACCTCCCTCTCCCTCATTCACCTCCCTCCTCCCCTCTCCCTCTCCCTCATTCTCCTCCCCTCTCCCCTCTCCCTCTCCCTCATTCTCCTCCCCTCCCTCTCCCACATTCTCCTCCCCCTCTCCCTCTCCCTCATTCTCCTCCACCCTCCCCTTCCCTCTACCTCATTCTCCTCCACCCTCTCCCTCCCTCTCGCTCATTCCCCTTCCCTTCCCTCCCCCTCAATCTCCTTTTCTCCTCCCCCCTCCCTCATTCTCCTTCCCCCTCCCTCTTCCTCATTTTCCTTCCCCCTCCCCCTCCCTCATTCTCCCTCCCTTTCTCTCATTCTCCCTCCCTCTCCCTCATTCTCTTCCCCCTCCCTCACCCTCATTCTCCTTCCCCCTCACTCTTTCTCCTCCACCCTCCCTCATTCTCCACCCCCTCCCTCTCCCACATTCTTCTTCACCCTCCCCCTCCCTCATTCTCCTTCCCTCCCTCATTCCCCTTCCCTCTCCCTCATTCTCCTCCCCACCCCTCTCACTCCCTCATTCTCCTCCCCCTCCCTCTCCCTCGTTCTCCTCCCCCTCCCTCTCCCTCATTCTCCTCCCCTCCCACATTCTGCTCCCCCCTCCCTCTCCCTCATTCTCCTCCATCTTCACTCTCCCCCTCCCTCATTCTCCTACCCTCCCTCATTCTGCTCCCCCCTACTCCTCTCCCTCCCTCTACCCCTCCCTCATTCCCCTCCCCCTCCCTCTCCCTCATTCTCCTCCCCTCCCTCATTCTCCTCCCCCCTCCCTCTCCCCCATTCTCCTCCATCTTCACTCTCCCCCTCCGTCATTCTCCTACCCTCCCTCATTCTGCTCCCCCTCCCTCATTCTCCTCCCCCTCCCTTATTCTCCTCCCCCTCCCTCATTCTCCTTCCTCTTTCCCCTCCCTCATTCTCCTCCCCCTCTCCCTCAGCCTCCCCCTCCCTCTCCGCCTCCCCTCCCTCTCCCCCTCCCCCTCCCTCTCGCCCTCCATCTCCCTCTCCCTCTCCCCTTCCCTCATTCTCCTCCCCCTCCCTCATTCTCCTCCCCCTCCCTCATTCTCCTTCCTCCTTCCCCTCCCTCATTCCCCTCCCCCTCTCCCTCAGCCTCCCCCTCCCTCTCCGCCTCCCCTCCCTCTCCCCTCCCTCTCGCCCTCCCTCTCCCCCTCTCCCTCCCTCATTCTCCTCCCCTCCCTCTCCCTCATTCTCTTCCCCCTCCCTCTCCCTCATTCTCCTCCCCCCTCTCCCTCATTCTCGTCCCCCTCCCTCTCCCTCATACTCCTCACCCCACCCCCTCCCTCTCCCTCATTCTCCTCCCCCCACCCCCTCCCTCCCTCATTCCCCTCCCCCTCATTCTCCTTCCCCCTCCCTCCCTCCCTCATTCTCGTCCCCCTCCCTCTCCCTCATTCTCCATCCCCTCCCTCACCCTCATTCTCCTTCCCCTCCCTCACCCTCATTCTCCTCCCTCTCCCTCATTCTCCTTACCCTCCCCCTCCCCACCCTCATTCTCCTTCCTCCTCCCTCATTCTCCTTCCCCTTCCCTCATCCTCATTTTCCTTCCCCCTCCCTCTCCCTCATTCTCCTCCCCACTCCCTCTCCCTCATTCTCCCTCCCTCTCCCTCATTCTTCCTCCCTCATTCTTCTTCCCTCTCCCACATTCTCATTCCCTCGCCCTCATTCTCCTCCCCCTCCCCCTCCCTCATTCTCCTTCCCTCTCCCTCATTCTCCTTCCCTCATTCTCCTTTTATCTCCCCCTCCCTCATTCTCCTCCCCCTCCCTCATTCTCATGCCCCCACCCCCTCCCTCTCCCTTGTACTCCTCCCCCCACCCCCTCCCACTCCCTCATTCTCCTCCCCCCACCCCCTCCCTCTCCCTCATACTCCTCCCCACACCCCCTCCCACTCCCTCATACACATCCTCCACCCCCTCCCTCTCCCTCATACTCCTCGCCCTCTCCCTCTCCCTCATTCTCCTCCTTCCTCCCCTCTCCCTCTCCCTCATTCTCTTCCCCCTCCCACTCCCCTCCCTCTCAGTCGTTCTCCTCCCCCCTCCAACTCCCTCTCCCTCATTCTCCTCCCCTCCCTCTCCCTCATTCTCCTCCCCTCTCCCCTCCCCCCCCTCATTCTCCTCCCCTCCCTCATTCTCCTCCCCTCCCTCATTCTTCTTCCCTCTCCCTCATTCTCCTTCCCCCTCCCTCATTCTACTTCCACCTCCCTCTTTCTCATT
>NW_028270181.1:47145444-47163551 GCF_037043375.1 Chiloscyllium plagiosum
CGACCCTGCTCTTCCAAGAATTTAGAAACCTCATCAACGATGGATTCTAGAATTTTACCAACATCCGAGGTAAGGCTAATTAGCCTATAATTTTCCATCTTTTGTCTTGATCCTTTCTTGAACAAGGGGGTTACAACATTCAACTGCACTATCAAGGAACTATGCAGCTGTACCCCTGGGTCTCTTTGTTCAGCAACACTGCCCAATACCCTAACATTAACTGTATAAGTCCTGCCCTGGATCACCTCACCAGAATGCAACATCTCACATTTATGAGACAGTGAGGTCTGCAGATGCTGGAGATCAGAGTTGAAAGTGTGTTGCTGGAAAAGTACAGCAGGTCAGGCAGCATCCAAGGAGCAGGAAAATCAATGTTCAGACAAAAGCCCTTCATCAGGAATGAAGCTGAGAGCTTCGGGGTGGAGAGATAAATGACTTTGATCTGATCATCAGAGAGACTTTGTGAACGCGAATAAAAGGTGGGACATAAATATTCTACAGTACTCAATTTACAGAGAGACAGGCAGAATGGGAATGCAGCAGGAAGGAACCTTTTGGTTAGGGATAACAAAAGTAAGATTGACAAATTATTTATCGTCAGGTTATGAAATACAGTCGGTAGGAAAGCAATTTGGAAGGATGATGCACCAGGAATTGCAAAGGGACGAACAGTCTAGCACCTGCCTAACAGCACTGCATCATTAGACACTGAATTAAACAGGCACTTATGGATTTGTGAAAAGACAAGGGAACAATTGTGGGGGACTTCAATCTTCATTTAGTCCGGGTCAATCACATTTGCAAGAGTGATCCTGAAGCAGAGTTTGTAGAATGTTTTTGTCAGTGTTTGTTAGAACAACAACATTGTTCACTGACTGGGGATGTACCTATTTCAGATCCAGCATTGCATCATGAAGCTGAGTAAGTGAGTCATCTCACAGTAAGAGATCCTCCAGGAAATTGGGAAACAGATGGAATTCAGAGTGATGATGAAGTTTTAAAGTGATCCCCATAAAGGACAAACAATAACTGGGGACCAGAAGCAGAGTGCCATGAGTTGAATCTGAGAGGGAGCACTGCCTGAGATAACCAGGGAAACAGTGAAATGTCTGGCTGCAACTGATCAGGGACAAACATGGCAAGGAACGGGCTCAAATATTCAACAAAAAGGCACATTCTTTAGCTCTGGATACACCTACCATCTGTTCCCCTCGGTCTACAACACAAATCCCAGCATTTTCCAGCAGCTCCTTCCATTTCTGAACAAGAGTTAGACCAGATTCTAGACATTAATCTGACTACATTACCCATGCTGCCCTGGGAGATAGCGCCTGCGCAATAAGAGCTTGGTATGGGGGAAGATCGGTCCGCGGAGCCTAATGGGAGTTGTAGTTCTTACAAGGGCGCACGCGATCCGCTGTTGTTGGTGGCCAACGGTGGGGAGTTCGAACGTGAACGCACGGGAGCCCCAGAGCGGAGGTCACGTGGTGCGGCTGGAATTGGGGAGGGGCAGGGCTTATAGACCCAGAGACCTCCCTCAATCAACAGCCTCCCTCCAAACCTGGGGACATGGGAGAATAGGGAAATGGCACAGATATTACATCAATGTTTTCTTAATTTCATAGTGGGATATAAAAAACATTTCCCAATTATAGGGCACAAAGAGCCTGAGAACTATAGTAAACCTAATATCTGTGGTGGGTAGGATTGTGAGGGACAAGGTGGACATGCATTTGAAAAGACACACTTCAATTAGGAACAGTCAGCATGGCTTTGTGGATGGGAGATCATGCCTCACAAATTTGTTTGTGTTCTTTGATGAAGTGACCAGCAAGGTTGACAAGGGCAGAGTGACAGACATAGTCTGCTTGGAAGTAGTCTAAAGCCTTACAGCCTTTGATAAGATTCCACATGGTAGGCTGCTCTGGAAGGTTAGCTCTCATGGAATCCAGGGCAAGCTGGCAAATTGGATACACAATTGGCTTGACAGTAGGAAGCAGAGGGTAATAGTTGAAGAATGCTGGTCGGACTGCAGGCCTGTGACTGTCCCACAGGGGTTGGTGCTGGGCTCATTGCTGTTTGTTATCTATATCAGTGATTTGGATGAGAGTGTACAAGGTATGAGTAGTCAGTTTGCTGATGGCAAAAAAATAGTTGGTGTCGTGGACAGTGAGGAAGATTATCAGAAAATGCAGCAGGACCTTGATCAGCTAGGGAAGTGAGTGGAGAAATGATAAATGGAGTTTAACATACCGAAGTAAATCCACAGGACCCGATCAGCTGTAACCCAGAACTCTATGAAAAGTTAGGGAACTGATTGGTGGGCCCCTTGCTGAAATATTTGTATTAACGATAGTCGAAGGTGAGGTGCAGGAAGACTGGAGTTGGGTAACATGGTACCACTATTTAAGAAAGGTGGTAAGAACACGCCAGAGAACTATAAACCGGTGAACTTCTCTTCAGTGGTAGGCAAGTTTTTGGAGGGAATACTGAGGGACAGGATTTACACGTATTTGGAAAGGCAAGAATTGATCAGGGAAAATCAACATGTCTTTGTGCACGGAAATTATGTCTTACAAACTTGTTCAGGTTCTTGAAGAAGTCACAAAGAGGAATAACGAGGACAGAGCGGTGGACATGATCTGTATGGACTTCGATAAGGTTCCCCATGGGAGACTGGTTAGCAAGGTCAGATCTCATGGAATACATGGTGAACTAGCCATTTAGGTACAAAACTGGCTTGAAGGTAGAAGACAGATAGTGGTGGTGGAGGGTTGTTTTTCACACTGGAGGCCTGTGACCATTGGAGTGCCACAAGGATTGCTGCTGGGTCCACTACTTTTCATCATTTATATGAATAATTTGGATGTGTACATAGCATGTATAGTTAGTAAGTTTGCAGATGATACCAAAATTGGCGGTGTTGTGGACAACGAAGAAAGTTACCTCAGATTACAATGGGATCTTGATCAGATGGGCCAATGGGCTGAGGAGTGGCAGATGGAGTTTAATTTAGATAAATGTGAAGTGTTTCATTTTGGGAAAGCAAATCTTAGCAGGACTTATACACTTAATGGTAAGGTCCAAGAAAGTGTTGCTGAACAGAGACCTTGGAGTGCAGATTCATCGCTCCTTGAAAGTAGAGTCACAGGTATATAGGATCGTGAAGAAGGCATATGACAAGCTTTCCTTTATTGGTCAGAGTATTGAGTATCAGAGTTGGGAGGTCATTTTACTGATGTACGGGATGTTAGTCAGGCCACTGTTGGAATATTGCATGCAATTCTGGTCCCCTTCCTAACAGAAGAATATTGTGAAACTTGAAAGGATTCAGAAAGAATTTACAAGGATGTTGCCAGGGTTGCAGGATTTGAGCTATAGGAAGAGGTTGAATAGGATGGGACTGTTTCCCTGGAACTTTCAAGGGTGAGGGGTGACTTTTCGAGGTTTATAAAATCATGAGGGGCGTAGATATGGAAAAGAGACAAGGTCTTTTTCCGGGGTGGGGGAGTCCAGAACTAGAGGGCATAGGTTTAGGTTGAGAGGAGAAAGATATGAAAGAGACCTAAGGAGCAACTTTTTCACGCAGAGGGTGGTATGTGTATGGAATGAGCTGCCAGAGGAAGTGGTGGAGGCTGGTACAATTCCAATATTTAAAAGGCATCTGGATGAGTATATAAATAGGAAGGATTTGGAGGAATACGGGCCGTGTGCTGGCAAGTGGAACTAGATTGGATTGGGATATCTCGTCGGCACGGACGAGTTGGGTCTGTTTCCATGCTGTACATCTCTATGACTCAAAGGGTGAGACCTTGGGTTTTAGAAAGTTAAATCAAGACAGGAGTTTCATGCCGAATGTTTGGACTTTCAGGAGTGTACTGGAATAGAGGGACCTTATATTTCAGTTGCATGGTTCTCTGAAAGTGGAGTCTCAGGTAGACAGGGCAGTGAAGAAGACATTTGGCACACTGACCTTCATCAGTTTTGGCACTGAATATAGAAGTTGGGAAGTTGTGTTACAGATATACAGGACATTGATGAGGCTGCACTTCGGAGTATTGCGTTCAGTTTTGGTGACTTTGCTACAGGAAGGATGTTACTAAAGTGGAAAGAATGCAGAAGAAATTTATGAGGATGTGGGAAGGACTCAACTGTCTGAGTTCTGAGGAGAGGTTGGATAAGCTTAGGATTTTTTTTTTCTTCAGAGTGCAGGGAACTGAGGCTGGATCTTATAGAAGTGTATGAGATCATGAGAGGCATGGAAAGGGTGAATGCACTCAATCTTTATCCCAGGCATGGGGAATCGACAACGAGAGGGCATCAGTTTAAAGTTAGTGGGGAAAGAACTTGGAATGAGATGCTTGTGGAAGTGATTGAAGCGAGCACATTAACAATATTTAAAAGTCATTTGGACAATACATGGATAGGAGAGGTTTAGAAGGATATGGACCAAGCTCAGGGAAATGGGGTTAATGTGGAGGACATGTTGGTCGGCATGTATCAGTTTGGGCCAAAGGGCCCATCTCCGTGCAGGAGGACTCTATGACTATTAGGGAAATTGATGGAAATAAAACCTAATAAATCACTAGGGCGTTGTGCTCTCCATCTTTAAGGATGTCCTTAATGAAGTACCCGAGAAATAGTGGATGCATTGGTGATCATTTTCCAGCATTCTGTAGCCTCTGGAAGAGCTCTAAAAGACTTGGCAGCATGGTGGCTCAGTTGTTAGCCCTGCTGTTTCACAGCATCTGGAACCTGGGTTCAATTCCAGCCTGTGTGGAGATTGCACATTGTCTGATGGGTTTCCCCTGTGTGCTCTGATTTCCTCCCACAGTCCAAAGATGTGCAGGTTAGTTGAATTGGTAATACTAAAGTGTTCAGGGATGTGTGGGCTAGATGCATTAGTCAGGGAAATGTAGAGTAATAGGGTAGGGGAATGAGGCTGGGTGGGATAGCCTTCAGAGGGTCAGTGTGGACTTGTTGGGCCAAATGGCTTATTTCTACACTGTCGTGATTCTATGACTGGAGGGGAGCTAAGGTGACTTCACTTTTTCTTAAAAAAAGGATGGACAAAGAAAATGGGGAATGATAGGCCGGTTAGCCTGAAATCAATGGAAGGGAAAATGTTGGAGTAAATGTTAAGGACATAATAACTAAGCATTTGGAAAGCAGTGACACGACTGGTCTTAATCAGCATGGATTCACGAAAGGAAATCATGCTTGACAAACCGTCTGGAATTTTTGACGATGTGTCCAGTACATAAGGGTGAATCAGTTGATGTTGAGACTTTGGGCTTTCAAAAGGCTTTTGACAAGGTTCCACGCAACAGATTAGTAAGGAAAGTTATGGCTCATGGTATCAGAGGTTGTGATTTGATGTGGATAGAGAACTGGTTTGGAGATAGGAAGCAGAGAGTTGTAATAAACTGTTGATTCCAGAGTGGCAGGCAGTGACGGGTGGAGTACCATAGGGACCCGAGCTGTTCACAATACACGTTAATAGTTTGGATGAAGGAATTGAATGCAACATCTCCAAATGTGCAGACAGCTGAGTGGTAGTGTGTGTTGTGAGGAGGATGCTCAGAAGTTGCAGAGTGACTTGGATAGGCTGGCTGAAAGGGCAAATACTTGCAAATACAACATAATGTGGATAAATGAGAAGTTATCCACTTTGTGGCAAAAACAGGAAGGCAGATTATGATCTGAATGGTGGCAGTTTAGGGAAAGGTGAAGCCCAACGAGACCTGGGTGTGATGGTGGAACGGTCACTGAAGGTTGGCATGCAGGTGCAGGAAATGGGGGAAAGCTCATGGCATGCTGGCCTTCAGAGTGACAGGATTTGATACAGGACAACGGATGTCTTCTTGCAGTTGTACAGGGCCTTTGGGAGGCCACACCGTGCAATATTGTGGTCTCCTAATCTGAGGAAGGACATTCTTCCTATTGAGGGAATCTCACAAAGCTTCAACAGACTGATTCCAAGGATGGCTGGACTGACATATGAAGAAAGATTGGATCAATTGGGTTTGTACTCACTGAACTTCAGAATAATGGGGGCAGCCATTGAACCTATGGAATTGTCTACCAGAGAGCTGTTGGGACCAGGTCATTAGATGTATATTCAGGGAGCTGGAAATGGCTCTTCAGGCTAAAGGGATCAAGGGGTATGGAAAGGATGCAGGAGTGGGATACTGAAATTGAATGATCAGCCATCAGCTTATTGAATGACGGTGCTGCCTCGAATGGCCAACATCTGCAGCTATTTTCTCTGTTTCTGAGGGTGCAGCAAGTCAGTATCACTGAGCAGACTGGAAGGAGTGTTCTGCAGGTCAGTATCACTGAAACAGATTGTGAGGATGTGGTATATGAGGATAGCGTTGATTTCTGCTTAAAGCAGCTTGAGAGGAGAGCAGTAAATTTTGTAAGATTGTGCTGGTTAAGTGCATCTTTAAAAGCTCGAAGTTAGAAAGCATTTAGAGGAGGGTGGGGTGAGTACTCTGTGGTCCACTCCCTTAAACAATCTATGGTTGGAAGTTTGGACTGCAGTGGGAGTGCTTGGAGTGGGGAAAAGGCCTCTAGTGTAATTACTATTGTTGAAGGGAGTATCTAACAAGCTTAATTTCAGGGGATGTCATAACCAGTCTTGCAACAATCATGGAACAAAATCTCAATTGTCACAATAGCACTGAGCCAGCTCATAGCCTCCCATGTCACCTAACCACTATCAGCAGGGCATCATGGGGACAATTAAACCTCCCCATGAAAGCAGATTGATCTTCTCCACACTCCAGCTGACTCCATTTCCACTCCCGCAAACATTAATTAATTCCCTTGTAGATCCAAATTCTGTCAAACTCAACCTTGATTCGCGATAATGACTCAGCATCTGCTGCTCTCTGTGGAAGAGAATTACAAAGAGTTAGTTGTGCTCAGTGAAGATGAAGACTGTCCAACAGTTCATCAGTCTCTTTCACCCAGGGCAGGTGTCCGTATCCCATGAATCAAAACTCATTTGTCCTACATCTATTATTCAGCTTCAGATGCCAAACTATGGTCCAATTTCCACATTGACAATTTCATTGGAGCAGTGCAGTCTGTTCAAATTGTCATCTTGTGTTTTAATTTAATCCTCAGATGGCCAGGTTCCCTCAGCAGAATCCCACTCATTGTCCCTCCTGTGTTCTTGATACCGACATGGATCACCATGTGCAATGTGATTTGTTTTTATTCACGGATATGGACATGACTGGCCAGGAATCCAGTGACGCAGGGAATGTTCTGGAAACTGGGTTCAGATCCTGACATGGCAGATGGTGGAATCGGAATTCAGTAAAATCCTGGAATGAAGAGTTTAATGATGACCATGAAACCATTATTACTTATTAGGGAAAAAAAAACACATCAGTTTCACTGATGTTCAGGGAAGGAAATTGTCATCCTTACCTCATCTAACCTGCATGTGATTTCAGACCCACAGCAATGTGGTTCACTCTTAATTGCCCTCTAAGCAATTAGCGTTGGACAAAAATTCTAGCCTAGCCAGCCAACCTGACATCTGTTGCATCTGTGAATGAGTCAAGACAACAAATGTCAAACAAGTTCTGAACCCCTGAAAATAAAACAATGTTCCAGGAAAAGCCATCATCACCTGTGAAGGCTCAGTGAGCCTGCATCGTTTTCAGAAACAAAACTAAATATTGCTGGAAAGCTCAGTAGGTCTGGCAGCATTTGTTGATAGAAATCAGAGATAACGTTTCGGGTAGAGTGATTCATCGTCAGAAGGGATTTCCCTCCACAGATGCTGCCAGACCTGCTGTGCTTTTCCAGCAATTTCTACTTTATCTTTCTGATTTACAGCATCCACAGTTCTTTCAGTTTTTATTCTGCATTGTTGTGTGAGTGTCACTGGCATGCTGTCTTTTACACCAGTTCATATATCAGGATCAGCACATGGAGTGACAGAGAAAGAAATGGGATATTCTTTCTACAAAATGTGTGATCAGAAGGTTTTGTTTTAATATTTAGTTCTCATACACGCTTCTATTCTGCCATTTCCAGTCACTATACTATCACTGATAGAATATTCTCTTCAAAAGCAAAAGCAATACTGGAAATAATTCAATATAATGCAAGACAGTGAGGAGATCATTCTAACAAAGTGTAGGAAAGTTCTGTCACTCAGTGAGAAATAGCTCCCAGCAACTTACTCCTGTTTGTGCAGTTACCAGGAACCCGGGGTTTTGTGCTCACTGTTCCATTCACAAGCTTATCCTTCATTTCTCTCTCCCTGGAGCTGCTTGATTGTGGAGCCCGACTCCAGGAAAAGACACACCCAGGAATATCCAAAAAAGAGCTGTCACTGAGTGAATCCCGAAGGTGGATGTTATTGGCAGAGGATTCCCTCTCAGCTGAGAGGCACAGTCCCCTTTCACTCCAACACAGATTCACCTTCCAGTAGGCTTACTGGGTACGGTAGTGAGCAGGAACCTGGAGTAACGTACACCACAGGCCTACGAATATGGAGTGTAATTGTTAGTGTTTCATTGCAGCCGAGACAGAGTCCCATTCTGGCTCCTTCATGCCTGTGCGTGTCTCCAGCAAGAAACATTGAGGCAGAGATATCCTGTAGAAAGCACACTGTGAGGCCGTATCTCTGAAGGTCTGGGCCTCTGACCTCACAATGAGAGATGACCCTCCTCGACTGGAAAATCTTCAATAGAATTTCAACCTTCAGTACAGACGGTTGTAAGAAGTAGGGGTGGGTGCAGAATCAGCAAAATATGATGACAGCAGTGATGCTTATAACTTCCAAGATTCTCACAGCCCCCCTCAGTCTCCCCCTCCCACTCCCTCATTCTCCTCCACCTCCCTAATTCTCCTCCCCTCCCTCTCCCTCATTCTCCACCCCCCTCCCTCTCCCTCATTCTCCTCCCCCCTCCCTCTCCCTCATTCTCCTTTCCCCTCCCCGCCCTCATTCTCCTCCCCTCCCACATTCTCTTCCCCTCCCTCTCCCTCATTTCCTCCCCCTCCCTCTCCATCATTCTCCTCCCCTCCCTCTCCCTCATTCACTCCCCCTCCCTCTCCATCATTCTCCTCCCCTCCCTCTCCCCCATTCTCCTTCCCCCACCTCTCCCTATTTCTCCTCCCCCTCTCTCATTCTCCTTTCATCTCCCTCGCCCTCATTCTCCTTCCCCTCCCTCATCCTCATTCTCCTTCCGCCTCCCTCTCCCTCTTTCTCCTCCCCTCCCTCATTCTCCTCCCCCTCCCTCATTCTCCTCCCCCTCCCTGAATTTCCGTCCCCCTACCTCATTCTCCTTCCCTCATTCTCCTTTCATCTCCCTCTCCCTCATTCTCCTTCCCCCTCCCCCTCCCTCATTGTCCTTCCCCCTCCCTTTCCCTCATTCTCCTTCCCCCTCCCCCTCCCACATTCTCCTCCCCCTCCCCCTCCCACATTCTCCTCCCCCTCCCTCATTCTCCTCCCCCTCCCTCTCCCTTATTCTCTTCCCCCTCCCTCATTCTCCTCCCCCTCCCTCTTCCTCATTCTCCTTCCACCTCCCTCATTCTCCTTCCCTCCCTCTCTCTCCCACATTCTCCTTCTCTCTCCCACATTCTCTTTTCCTCTTCCTCGCCCTCATTCTCCTTCACCCTCCCTCACCCTCATGCTCCTTCCCCCGCCTTCATCCTCATTCACCTTCCGCCTCACTCACCCTCATTCTCCATCCCCCTCCCTCATTCTCCTTCCCTAACCTCTCCCTCTTCCTCCTCCCCTCCATCTCCCTCATTCTCCTCCCCTCCCTCTCCCTCATTCTCCTCCCCCTCCCTCTCTTTCCCTCATTCTCCTTCCCTCTCCCTTATTCTACTCCCCCTCATTATCCACCCCTCCCTCATTCTCCTCCCCCTCCCTCATTCTCCTCCTCTCCCTCATTCTCCTCCCCCTCCCTCTCCCCCTCCCTCTCCCCGTCCGTCATTCTCCTCCCCCTCCCTCATTCTCCTCCCCTCCCTCTCCGTCATTCTCCTCCCCCTCCCTCCTTCCCTCTCCCTCATTATCCTCCCCCTCCCACTCCCTCATTCTCCTCCCCTTCCTCTCCCTCATTCTCCTCCACCCTCCCTCATTCTCCTCCCCCTCCCTCCTTCCCTCTCCCTCATTCTCCTCCCCCTCCCACTCCCTCATTCTCCTCCCTCTCCCTCTCCCTCATTCTCCTTTCCCCTCCCTCATTCTCCTCCCCCTCCCTCTCCCTCATTCTCCTCCCCCTCCCACTCCCTCATTCTCCTCCCCCTCCCACTGCCTCATTCTCCTCCGCCTCCCACTCCCTCATTCTCCTCCACCTCCCTAATTCTCCTCCCCTCCCTCTCCCTCATTCTCCACCCCCCTCCCTCTCCCTCATTCTCCTCCCCCCTCCCTCTCCCTCATTCTCCTTTCCCCTCCCCACCCTCATTCTCCTCCCCTCCCACATTCTCTTCCCCTCCCTCTCCCTCATTTCCTCCCCCTCCCTCTCCATCATTCTCCTCCCCTCCCTCTCCCTCATTCACTCCCCCTCCCTCTCCCCCATTCTCCTTCCCCCTCCCTCATTCTCCTCCCCCCTCCCTCTCCCTCATTCTCCTTTCCCCTCCCCCGCCCTCATTCTTCTCCCCTCCCACATTCTCTTCCCCTCCCTCTCCCTCATTTACTCCCCCTCCCTCTCCATCATTCTCCTCCCCTCCCTCTCCCCCATTCTCCTTCCCCCACCTCTCCCTATTTCTCCTCCCCCTCTCTCATTCTCCTTTCATCTCCCTCGCCCTCATTCTCCTTCCCCTCCCTCATCCTCATTCTCCTTCCGCCTCCCTCTCCCTCTTTCTCCTCCCCTCCCTCATTCTCCTCCTCCTCCCTCATTCTACTCCCCCTCCCTCATTCTCCTTCCTCCTACCCCTCCCTCATTCTCCTTCCCCCTCCCTCACCCTCCTTCCCCCTCCCTCACCCTCCTTCCCCCTGCCTCACCCTCATTCTCCTTCCCCCCCTCTTCCTCATTCTCCTCCCCCTCCCCCTCCCTCATCCTACTTTCCCCTCCCTCTCCCTCATTCTTCCTCCCTCATTTTTCCTCCCTCTCCCTCATCCTACTTTCCCCTCCCTCTCCCTCATTTTCCTCCCTCATTTTTCCTCCCTCACCCACATTCTCCGTCCTCCTCCTCCATCGCCCTCATTCTCCTTCCCCCTCCGTCCCTCTCATTCTCCATTCCCCTCCCTCCCTCATTCTCCTCCTCTTCCCTCATTCTCCTTCCCCACGCCCGCACCTCCCTCATTATCCTTCCCCTCCCTCAATTTCCTTCCCATTCCCTCATTCTCCTTCCCCTCCCTCAATTTCCTTCCCCCTTCCTCATTCTCCTTCCCCTCCCTCAATTCACTTCCCCCTCCCTCATTCTCCTTCCCCTCCCTCAATTCACTTCCCCCTCCCTCATACTCATTCTCCTCCCCCTCCCTCTCACTCATTCTCCTTCCCTCTCCCTCATTCTCCTCCCCCTCCCTCTCCCTCATTATCCTCCCACTCCCTCATTCTCCTCCCCATCTCCCACTCCCTCTTTCTCCTCCCCCTCCCTCTCCCTCTTCCTCATTCTCCTCCCCTCCCTCTCCCTCTCCCTCACTCTCCTCCCCACCCTCTCCCTCACTCTCCTCCCCTCCCTCTCCCTCACTCTCCTCCCCTCCCTTTCCCTCACTCTCCTCCCCCCTCTCCCTCACTCTCCTCCCCTCCCTCTCCCTCTCCCTCACTCTCCTCCTTCCTCCCTCTACCTTTACTCCTCCCCTTCCCTCTCCCTCTCCTTCATTCTCCTCCCTCTTCCCTCTCCCTCATTCTCCTTCACTCTCCCTCATTCTCCTTCCCTCTCCTCATTCTACTCCCCTCATTCTCCTCCTCCTCCCTCATCTCATCCCCTTCCCACATTCTCCTTCCTCCTCCCTTCCCTCATTCCCCTTCCCTATCCCTCATTCTCCTTCCCACTCCCCTCTCTCATTCTCCTCCACCTCCCTCATTCTCCTCCCTCACCCTCATTCTCCTCCCCACCTTCACCCCCTCCCTCTCCCCCTCCCCCACCTCATTATCCTTCCCCTCCCTCATTATCCTTCCCCTCCCCTCATTCTCCTTCCCCCTCCCTCCCTCATTCTCCTTCCCTCTCCCTCATTTTCCTTCCCCCTCCTCATTCTCCTTCCCTAACTCTCTCCCTCATTCTCCTTCCCTCTCCCTCATTCTCCTCCCCCTCCCTCTTTCTCCTCCCCCTCCCTCTCCCACATTCTCCTTCCCCTCCCTCATTCTCCTTGCTCCTCCCTCATTCTACTTGCCCCTCCCTCAATTACTTCCTCCTCCCTCATTCTCATTCTCCTTCCCCCTCCCCCTCCTCTCCCTCATTCTCCCCCCTCCCTCATTCTCCTCCCCCTCCCTCATTCTCCTCCCCCTCCCTAATTCTCCTCCCCTCCCTCTCCCTCATTCTCCTCCCCTCCCTCTCCCTCATTCTCCTCCCCCACCCACTCCCTCATTCTCCTCCCCTCCCACTCCCTCATTCTCCTCCCCCCTCTCCTCATCTCCACCCCCTCCCTCTCCCTCATTCTCCTCCCCCCTCTGTCTCCTTCTCCTCATTCACCTCCCCCACCCTCTCCCTCATTCTCCTCCCCCTCCCTAATTCTCCTCCCCTCCCTCTCCCTCATTCTCCTCCCCTCCTTCCCTCATTCTCCTCCCCTCCCTCTCCCTCATTCTCCTCCCCTCCCACTCCCTCATTCTCCTCCCCTCCCTCTCCCTCATTCTCCTTCCCCCTCCCCCATTCTCCTCCCCTCCCCCTCACCTCCCACTTTCTCCTTCCCCTCCCTCACCTTCCTTCCCCCTCCCTCACCCTCCTTCCCCCTGCCTCACCCTCATTCTCCTTCCCCCTCCCTCTTCCTCATTCTCCTCCCCCTCCCACTCCCTTATCCTACTTTTCCCTCCCTCTCCCTCATTCTTCCTCCCTCATTTTTCCTCCTCTCCCTCATCCTACTTTCCCCCTCCCTCTCCCTCATTCTCTTCCCTCATTTTTCCTCCCTCACCCACATTCTCCATCCTCCTCCTCCATCGCCCTCTTCTCCTTCCCCCTCCGTCCCTCTCATTCTCCATTCCCCTCGCTCCCTCCCTCATTCTCCTCCTCCTCCATCATTCTCCTTCCCCTCGCCTTCACCTCCCTCATTATCCTTCCCCTCCCTCAATTTCCTTCCCCTTCCCTCATTCTCCTTCCCCTCCCTCAATTCCTTCCCCCTCCCTCATTCTCCTTCCCCTCCCTCAATCCTTCCCCCTCCCTCATACTCATTCTCCTCCCCCTCCCTCTCACTCTTCTCCTTCCCTCTCCCTCATTCTCCTCCCCCCTCCCATCTCTCATTCTCCTCCCACTCCCTCATTCTCCTCCCCTCCCTCTCCCTCTCCTCACTCTCCTCCCCACCCTCTCCTCACTCTCCTCCCCTCCCTCTCCCTCACTCTCCTCCCCTCCTCTCCCTCACTCTCCTCCCCTCCCTCTCCCTCACTCTCCTCCCCTCCCTCTCCCTCACTCTCCTCCCCTCCTCTCCCTCACTCACCTCCCCTCCCTCTCCCTCACTCTCCTCCCCTCCCTCTCTCTCCTCCTTCCTCCCTCTCCCTCTCCCTCATTCTCCTCCCCTTTCCTCTCCCTCTGTCTCCTCCCCCTTCCCTCTCCCTCTCCTTCATTCTCCTCCCTCTTCCCTCTCCCTCTCCCTCATTCTCCTTCCCTCTCCCTCATTCTCCTTCCCTCTCCCTCATTCTACTCCCCTCATTCTCATCCCCTTCCCACATTCTCCTTCCTCCTCCCCTCCCTCATTCCCCTTCCCTATCCCTCATTCTCCTTCCCACTCCCCCTCTCTCATTCTCCTCCCCACTCTCCCTCCCTCTCCCTCATTCTCCTCCCCACTCTTCCTCCCCTCCCTCGCCCCCTCCCCCTCCCTCATTATCCTTCCCCTCCCTCATTCTCCTTCCCCTCCCTCATTCTCCTTCGCCCCCCTCCCTCATTCTCCTTCCCCCTCCCTCATTTTCCTTCCCCTCCCTCATTCTCGTTCCCTATTTCTCTCCCTCATTCTCCTTCCCTCTCCCTCATTCTCCTCCCCCTCCCTCTTTCTCCTCCCCCATTCTCCTCCCTCACTCTCCCTCTCCCTCATTCCCCTCCCCCTTACCTCATTCTCTCTCCCCTCCCTCATCCTCCTCCCCCTCCCTCTCCCTCATTTTCCTCCCTCCCTCTCCCTCAATCTCCTCCCCCTCCCTCTCCCTCATTCTCCTCCCCCTCCCCTTCCCTCATTCTCCTTCCCCTCCCTCATTCTCCTTGCTCCTCCCTCATTCTACTTGCCCCTCCCTCAATTTCCTTCCTCCACCCTCATTCTCATTCTCCTTCCCCCTCCCTCTCTCTCTCCCTCATTTTTCCTCCCCCTCCCTCTCCCTCATTCTCCCCCCTCCCTATTCTCCTTCCCTCCCTCTGCCTCATTCTCATCCCCCTCCCTCTCCCTCATTCTCCTCCCCCTCCCACTCCTCATTCTCCTCCCCCTCCCCTCTCCCTCATTCTCCTCCCCTCCCTCTCCCTCATTCTCCTCCCCTCCTCTCCCTCATTTTCCTCCACCTCCCTCTCCCTCATTCTCACCCCCCGTCTCCTTCTCCTCATCTCCTCCCCTCCCTCTCCCTCATTCTCCTCCCCCTCCCTAATTCTCCTCCCCTCCCTCTCCTCATTCTCCTCCCCCTCCCTCTCCCTCATTCTACTCCCCCTCCCACTCCCTCATTCTCCTCCCCCTCCCTCTCCCTCATTCTCCTTCCCTCTCCCTCTCCCTCATTCTCCTCCCCTCCCTCTCCCTCATTCTCCTGTCCCTCATTCTCCTCCCCCTCCCACTCCCTCATTCTCCTCCCCCTCCCTCTCCCTCATTCTACTCCCCTCCCACTCCCTCATTCTCTCCCCCTCCCTCTCCCTCATTCTCCTTCCCTCTCCCTCTCCCTCATTCTCCTCCCCTCCCTCTCCCTCATTCTCCTGTCCCTCATTCTCCTCCCCCTCCCACTCCCTCATTCTCCTCCCCCTCCCTCTCCTCATTCTCCTTCCCTCTCCCTCATTCACCTTCCCTATTCCTCATTCTCCTTCCCCCTCCCCCTCCACCTCCTTCTCCCCTCCCTCATTCTTCTCCCCCTCCCCCTCCCTCTCCCTCATTCTTCTCCCCTCCCTCCCTCATCCTCTCCCCTCCCTCCCCCCTCCCCCTCCCCCTCCCTCTCCCTCATTCTCCTCCCCTCCCTCATTGTCCTTCCGCTCTCCCCCCTCTTTCTCCTTCCCCTACCTCCCCCCATTCTCCTTCCCTTCCCTCAGTTTCATTCCCCCTCCCCCATTCTCATTCTCCTTTCCCCTCCCTCCCTGTCTCGCTAATTCTCCCTCCCCTCCCCTCCCACACCCCTCCTCCTTCCCCCTCCCTCACCCTTATTCTCCTTCCCTCTCCCTCCCCCTCATTCTCCTTCCCCTCCCTCAATTTCATTCCCCCTCACTCATTCTCCTTCCCCCTCCCTCATTCTCCTTCCCCTCCCTCACCCGCATTCTCCTTCCCCCTCCCCCTCCCTCATTCTCCTCCCCCTCCCTCATTCTCCTTCCCTCTCCCTAACCCTCATTCTCCTTCCCCCTCCCTCATTCTCCTTCCCTCTCCCTCACCCTCATTCTCCTTCCCCCTCCCTCATTCTCCTTCCCCCTCCCCCATTCTCCTTCCCCCTCCCCTCACCTCCCACTTTCTCATTCCCCTCCCTCACCCTCCTTCCCCCTCCCTCACCGCCCTTCCCCCTGCCTCACCCTCATTCTCCTCCCCTCCCCCTCCCTCATCCTACTTTCCCCTCCCTCTCTCTCATTCTTCCTCCCTCATTTTTCATCCCCCCCCTCATTCTCCTTTGCCCTCCCTCATTCTCCGTCCACCTCCCTCACCTCCTACCCCCACCTCACCCTCATTCTCCTTCCCCCATCTCTCCCTCTTTCTCCTCCACCATCCCTCATTCTCCTCCCCTCCCTCATTCTCCTCCCTCTTCCTCTCCCTCATTCTCCTCCTCCTCCCTCATTCTCCTTCCCTCTCCCTCATTCTCCTTCCTCCATCTCTCCCTCTTTCTCCTCCCTCTCCCTCATTCTCCTCCCCTCCCTCTCCCTCATTCTCCTCCCCCTCCCTCTCCCGCATTCTCCTTTCCCCTCCCCCGCCCCCTCATTCTCCTCCCCTCCCTCTTCCTCATTTCCTCCCCCTCCCTCTCCATCATTCTCCTCCCCTCCCTCTCCTCAGTCACCTCCCCCTCCCTCTCCCTCATTCTCCTTCCCCCTCCCTCATTCTCCTTCCCTCCCTCATCCTCATTCTCCTTCCCCCTCCCTCTCCCTCTTTCTCCTCCCCTCCCTCATTCTCCTCCCCCTCCCTCATTCTCCTCCCCCTCCCTCATTCTCCTTCCTCCTTCCCCTCCCTCATCCTCATTCTCCTTCCCCCTCCCTCTCCCTCTTTCTCCTCCCCTCCCTCATTCTCCTCCCCCTCCCACATTCTCCTTCCTCTTCCCCCTCCCTCATTCTCCTTCCCCTTCCCCCTCACCTCCCACTTTCTCCTTCCCCCTCCCTCACCCTCCTTCCCCCTCCCTCACCCTCCTTACCCCTGCCTCACCCTCATTCTCCTTCCCCCTCCCTCTTCCTCATTCTCCTCCCCCTCCCCCTCCCTTATCCTACTTTCCCCTCCCTCTCTCTCATTCTTCCTCCCTCATTTTTCCTCCCTCTCCCTCATCCTACTTTGCCCTCCCTCTCCCTCATTCTTCCTCCCTCATTTTTCCTCCCTCCCCACATTCTCCGTCCTCCTCCTCCATCGCCCTCATTCTCCTTCCCCCTCCGTCCCTCTCATTCTCCATTCCCCTCGCTCCTTCCCTCATTCTCCTCCTCTTCCTCATTCTCCTTCCCCTCGCCCTCACCTCCCTCATTATCCTTCCCCTCCCTCAATTTCCTTCCCCTCCCTCATTCTCCTTCCCCTCCCTCAATTTCCTTCCCCCCTCCCTCATTCTCCTTCCCCTCCCTCAATTCACTTCCCCCTCCCTCATACTCATTCTCCTCCCCCTCCCTCATTCTCCTCCCCCCTCCCTCTCCCTCATTCTCATCCCACTCCCTCATTCTCCTCCCCATCTCCCACTCCCTCTTTCTCCTCCCCCTCCCTCTCCCTCTTCCTCATTCTCCTCCCCTCCCTCTCCCTCTCACTCACTCTCCTCCCCACCCTCTCCCTCACTCTCCTCCCATCCCTCTCCCTCACTCTCCTCCGCTCCCTCTCCCTCACTCTCCTCCCTTCCCTCTCCCTCTCCCTCACTCTCCTCCTTCCTCCCTCTACCTCTAACTCATTCTCCTCCCCTTCCCTCTCCCTCATTCTCCTCCCCTTCCTTCTCCCTCTCCCTCATTCTCCTTCAATCTCCCTCATTCTCCTTCCCTCTCCCTCATTCTACTCCCCCTCATTCTCCTCCTCCTCCCTCATTCTCATCCCCTTCCCACATTCTCCTTCCTCCTCCCCTCCCTCATTCCCCTTCCCTATTCCTCATTCTCCTTCCCACTCCCCCTCTCTCATTCTCCTCCCCACTCTCCCTCATTCTCCTCCCCACTCTTCCTCCCCACTCTTCCTCCCCCTCCCACTCCCTCATTATCCTTCCCCTCCCTCATTCTCCTTCTCCTCCCTCATTCTCCTTCTCCTCCCTCATTCTCCTTCCCCCTCCCTCCCTCATTCTCCTTCCCCTCCCTCATTTTCCTTCCCCCTCCCTCATTCTCCTTCCCTATCTCTCTCCCTCATTCTCCTTCCCTCTCCCTCATTCTCCTCCCCTCCCTCTTTCTCCTCCCCCATTCTCCTCCCCTCACTCTCCCTCTCCCCTCATTCCCCTCCCCTTACCTCATTCTCCTCCCCCTCCCTCATCCTCCTCCCCCTCCCTCTCCCTCATTTTCCTCCCATCCTCTCCCTCACCCTCCTTCCCCCTGCCTCACCCTCATTCTCCTTCCCCCCCTCTTCCTCATTCTCCTCCCCCTCCCCCTCCCTCATCCTACATTCCCTCCCTCCCTCATTCTTCCTCCCTCATTTTTCCTCCCTCTCCCTCATCCTACTTTGCCCTCCCTCT